>NC_069499.1:790453373-790473373 GCF_027579735.1 Bombina bombina
ATGTATATATATATATATATATGTATATATATATGTATATATATATGTATATATATATATATGTATATATATATATATGTATATATATATATATGTATATATATATATATATACACACATACATATATATATATATATAGATATATATAGATATATATATACACAAGTGGATATATAAAGTCTACACACCCCTGTTAAAATGTCAGGTTTCTGTGATGTAAAAAAATTAGACAAAGATAAATCATTTCAGAACTTTTTCCACCTTTAATGTGACCTATAAACTGTACAACTCAATTGAAAAACAAACTGAAATCTTTTAGGCAAAGGGAAATAAAAATAAAAAACTAAAATAATATGGTTGCATAAGTGTGAACACCCTTTTATAACTGGGGATGTTGCTGTGTTCAGAATTAAGCAATCACATTCCAAATCATGTTAAATAGGAGTCAGTACACACCTGTCATCATTTAAAGTGTCTCTGATTAACCCCAAATAAAGTTCAGCTGCTCTAGTAGGTCTTCCCCGACATTTTGTTAGTCGCATCCTACAGCAAAAGTCATGGACCACAGAGAGCTTCTAAAGCATCAGAGGGATCTCATTGTTAAAAGGTATCAGTCAGGAGAATGGTACAAAGAATTTCCAAGGCATTAGATATACCATGGAACACAGTGAAGACAGTCATCATCAAGTGAAGAAAATATGGCACAACAATGACATTACCAAGAACTGGATGTCCCTCCAAAATTGATGAAAAGACAAGAAGAAAACTGGTCTGGGAGGCTTCCAAGAGGCCTACAGCAACATTAAAGGAGCTGCAGGAATATCTGGTAGGTACTGGCTGTGTTGTACATGTGACAACAATCGCCCGTATTCTTCATATGTCTGGGCTACTGGATAATCTGTCAGTGACTAGGCACAATGGTAGGTTGAGTCACACAGTGTTCCATTAAAAGCTCTACCTTAGCCTCGCTCTTAATCCCAGACAATTGTTTTTTTTTTACAATGGAGCAGTAATTTTAGAGCTTAAAGGGACATTAAACCCAAATTTTTTCTTTCATGATTCAGATAGAGAATACCATTTTAAACAACTTTCTAATTTACTTATATAATCTAATTTGCTTCATTCTCTTGATATTATTTCCTGAAAAGCATATCTAGATATGCTCAGTAGCTTCTGATTGGTGGCTGCACGTATTTGCCTCATGTTATTGGCTCACCAATATGCATTGCTATTTCTTTAACAAAAGATATCTAAAGAATGAAGCAAATTAGATAATAGAAGTAAATTGGGATGTTATTTAAAATTGTATTCTCTGTCTGACTCATGAAAGAAAAATGTTGGGTTTAATGTCCCTTTAAATGCTAGTAACATACAAATAAATAACATGTACAAACATAAGTGAATAGATCCCCCTATCTGCCCCTAACTTATTTCTGCTCCATATTTGAAGTGCATTTAGACACTGAATGCCTTTAATATTTAGCCAACACTCAGCAACTTAAAAAATGGAGATTGCCGTGTCCAGTATTTTTGTGAAGATTTTACTGGACAGCATGCTAAAATACTGGACTGTCCAGTTGAATTCTGGATACCTGTTAGCCCTATCTTTTGAACCAATATGTTATATGTAGATGTAGAGCTGACAAAATGTTGCATACTTTCAGGTCTATTGGCAATAGAAAATGCACTTTGGTAAATAAGTGACTATTCATCTATTCACATTTTATAATAGTTGCTTTGTGTTAAGTTACTATCAGGTTATACCTATCAATTACATTTTTTCAAGACTATACATTAAAGTATTTAGATAAAGTATGACAAAGTTGTCATAGCTAATTAAAAATAGATTACATAAAAAGTACCCTCGATTTGTCTTAAGTAAAATAAACTATTTTCAGTCGATTCTAAGTGAACCTAAAATCTTGATACTTTATAAGTTTTAGAAGGCTACAGTTTTAAATATGTTTTACTTTTAAGACTACTGTCTATAAGTCTTTGAAATCCCTACTGAAGCTTTGACAAGTCTTCTGAATGCAGCATTTTAAGCATATTGGTTTCCTAATTGAACTGATTATATAGCCTTTTTAATAAGCTAGTTTCAAGTCTTTGATGTTGGCGTACTTGTCAGTGTGTGTTCTCAGTAGGTGCAATTTTTTTCCCTATCTTAACAGACATAATGCAATTGATCTCCTCTACTGTCACTGGAGTAAAATCAATTTTTGTATTATTCCTACTAAGAATATAAGATTATTGTTAGATTCAAAATTTTAATGTTGAAGGGAAAAAGAAATCAGACACCGTTCATAAATATTGAATGCCTTGTAGCATTAAAAGTGTCATGTGGATAACACATTTTAATTTTTTTTTTTTATCTAATCCATTAATTTACTAATTAAATTTAATTTCCTTATGTTATTTCTTATTCATTGGTTTGATAAAAGCACTGGGATTTAAAGCCACGTGTTTGTGCAAATATACAGGTATTTATTATGTAGGTAGCGGGAGAACAAGCAGAATATGCAGGATAGCCTAGGTGATTGACTCACTAGTGGCTATTGAAAACAAAGCAAATGACATGAGCAATATTTTGGCCTTGGGGCAAACAAGGCACTTGCCTAGGGCAGCAAATTGGAGGGGGGCAGCACATTTCTTGTGGCTATATTTCTAAGAATCTTATAGTTATTTTAGAAATACTATACAGCAGGTATAAAATGAGTGGTTTTGCCCAAGGGACATACATTCTAGGGGTATCTCTGAACCTAGCTATTGCCTTTAGTTATTTTAGCTTTCAGCACTCAGTATTGTGTTTGGGGAAGTATTGTTTCAAGATATCTTTTATATATATTGTATATATAGTGTATATATATATATATATATATATATATATATATATATATATATATATATATACACACACACACAGTATATATATGGTAGCAATAGATAGATATGTGTTGGTATTTACTAAACTGTTACATTGTGCATTTAGAAATTACATACCTCATATTATGACCTCACATTCGCATTTCTGGATTTTTAAATGAACATCCATTGAAAATTAAAACTTGAAGAAAAGATTTTCATAAGTAAAAATAATATTTGAATCTTTGAATATCTTGAATTACGTTCTTGTTCACTACCTTAAAGGGACATTCCAGTCAAAATTGAAATGCACATAGATTAATTACATCTTTGAATAGAAACATATTTGCAATATACATGTATTGCCAAAAAGGCTTCTAGTAAAAGTTATCATTGCTTTAGTGTTAACATTTTTCTCTGCATGTGCATGTGAAGCATAGCTAGTTATTGTCACTGCACCCACATTTTAAATAATGTAGCTGCTCAGATCATCACTGGGGCTTGTATCATGTCAGCAATTAACAAATTGAGTCATTACCAGATGGTAAAAGCACCTTAGGCTCTCTGAGCAAGTGCTGTGTTTAAAATGCTGGTCCACGGTGCATACTTAAATACACTTTTGAAACAGCTATAGCTTTTATTAAAAGCATTTTTGCTAATGCATATATATTACAAAATTGCTTCTGTTCAATACCAAAATGCACCCATGTGGTTTTCAATCTTGGCTGGAATACCCCTTTAAAGACTAGTTAATGAAAGCAATTGATAACATTATAAAACAATTGCTTAATACATTTCAGAGCCCTGTTACAGGGTTCTTTGGATAATCTCTTAGGAAGCCATAGGTGAAGGTGAATAGTATGGTCAAAACGTTTTGTGACTTGTTTCCGTCCCCCAGATTTTCAAAATACTTGAATTACTAGATTGCTATGTATCACAATACCAGAGATAATACATTGTTATATGCAAACTTTAAATAAAGTTTTTCAAGTATTTACTATAGTTTTATGTATTGTTCTTGTGCTACTTTTGTGACTCATTTACAATTTCAATCAGTATTGGCAATATGGTTAATGCATTAAATCTATAGGTATTATTTTAAATATAAAATGTTACATATAAACCGGATGAATTCTGATATTTAGAACTTTTTCTATTTAAAATTATTTTAGATAAAGTATATCTTGAGCTGAAGATTAGAAGAGATCTCTGTGTTTCTAGACAAGTTATGTTAATTTCTATGTGCATGAATTTTTTACTAATTATTTTTGTAGAGCATTGTTTCTTGACCGCGGTCCAAAAGGCCAGGTTTCCATTATAACTGAACCAGTTCACAGGTGAAATAATCAGTTAATGGGTGTTAGCAGGTTAGTAACCACAGTGTTACTGATCAGCTGGTTACTTCACCTATGCATTAGTTCAGCTATAATGAAAACCTGACCTGTTGGGGGTGCGTGAGAAAAACTGTTCTACTATGATATTTTTTCTTATAATTATGTATAAATTATGGGCACTAAGACCTTAAATATTGATTATAGTGAAAAATTAGATCCCATACTGGTTAAACACAGTTAAATACCAACCTGGAGCTGCAGATAACTGCAAGTCTCAAGTGCATTAGTTGCTTTACTTTAATGGCCGAGCTGCTTTGGAGCAGCAGTTCTCTGTTATTCTTCAGTGGTACTTTAACTATGTGTTTAACCTCAACAAGTGCTGCTAGTGCTTAAATTGAATGCTTTAATGATTTATAACATATTTCTTTACAACAATGTATTCTAAGCTCCTCAACCAGGGCCTTTACAATTGACAACTTTTATCAAGTCATCTCTATTTACATTGATAAATTCTGTAGCTGATTCATGCAAACTGAGTGATAAAAAGTACATTGATCTTTTGCAACATATTATTTAGATGTCAAATAACAATATTAGTACATTTTCACTTAGCATTTATTAGTTCTTTAGCTCGCAAAAGTCATTCAGGAATACAGTTTGTGAATATTAGGCATTTCTGTACAACAACGCTCAATCTGTCTCGCAACATCTAGCAAATAGCTCCACCACCTAATTATACAGAATTCCTGCACTAATGCACAAATCCACATCTTTATTTAAAAGAAAATTGCTTCATTATTTTCACATATAAAAACCTCATTAGTAATTTCAACATATTATTTATTTCTGTAGAACCATTTCACTTTAACTGAGTTTAGAGTTTTAAAAAAAGAACCACAGGGGATAGTTGTTGTCTATTTAGTCAATGAACAGGAACAGAATGGTCAGCACTTGTAGACCAAACAAGTTGCAATGCCTGTTAAATTTCTTTCCCTATTCCCTAGACCTTGCCCTTGTACATATCTTTTACAGCAAAACGCCATTTCAGTGTTTTTATTATGTAAAACAAAAAACTTTATTGACAAAGACGAATTGTCATAGAATTCTGCAAAAGATTATATTCTATAAATCATTTTCTACAAAGCACTACATTAGTATAAATATGCCCCATTAACTGATTAATTAAGATACAATTTAGAATAATGTCAAAGGAAAGATTATTCACCCAGCATATTTCATGCAAAACTGGTGTGATATATTTATTTGCTTTCATTAAAAGATAAGTAAGAAGTAAACTAAACTTTATGAATTTAAGAAAAATATGAGAGAGAAACCACATTGTTTTTAGCTTTAGGTTTTGGCAAATGTATATAATAATACATGGTACTAGTGCTACTGATTGTGGGGGTTAAACACAATCTTGGGTTGTCTTGAAATCACATGCTCTAACGCATAATAGTATTTTTTTTTTTTTTTTTACTGTAATGGCCCTTTAAATGTTGTGCGCCTGCCTAGAGTAAAGCAAAGTTTATATTTTAAATATATATATATATATATATATATATATATATATATACATATATATATATATATATATATATATATATATACATATACACAAATAAATATAATACAGGAAAAAAGCAGGCACTCTCCGTTTAAATCCACAAACTTTTCTTTACTGTGTAACAAGTGACGTTTCGGGGTTTCGAAACGTCACTTGTTACACAGTAAAGAAAAGTTTGTGGATTTAAATGGAGAGTGCCTGCTTTTTTCCTGTATTATCTAAATTTGATGCTATGCACCCCGGATTATAATTGAGAGTGCTAAACTTGAAGAATTTGTACACAAATATATACAGGTAGCCCTCAGTTTACGCCGGGGTTAGGTTCCAGAAGGAATGGTTGTAAATCGAAACCGTCATAAATTGAAACCCAGTTTATAATGTAAGTCAATGGGAAGTGAGGGAGATAGGTTCCAGGCCCCTCTCAAAATTGTCATAAGTAACACCTAATACATTATTTTTAAAGCTTTGAAATGAAGACTTTAAAGGCTAAACAGCATTATAAACCTAATAAAATAATCACACAACACAGACTTCACTTGCATTTTTCTGCAAACAGTCCTTTCTATGCATTCCAATCTGGACTGATTTTATAGACAGGAAGATCTTGTCCCTTTGAAATCTGCTCGATAGCTCAATTCTGGTTAAACTGATTAATTTCAGCTTGCTTGGCTTTGCTGCAACACAAGCGGACAGCTCCACCTACTGGCTATTTTAATAAATGCACTGCTTCTCAATGCTTTTCAATAGCAGTCACATGACTGGAAAAAAAGGTTGTTATTCTGAAACGGTGTAAATTGAACCGTTGTAAAACGAGGGTCACCTGTACATATATTTATATATATATATATATATACACACACTCATACACACACATATATATATATATATATATATATATATACACACTCATACACACACATATATATATATATATATATATATATACACATACATATATATATATATATATATATATATATATATATATATATATATATATATATATATACACACACACACACAAAAATTTTAAAAATTATGATGAGGTGAAAAGTGAGTTTTAAATCTTCTACTAAGCACATCATGTAAAGAAAATAACTCATTGTGTAGATCATTTAACAAATCCAAACAAGTCAGAAGGCTTGCTTTTCCCACAGAAAACCTCAGGATACATTGTTTCCAATGCAGTAAAGGATTTTGGGTAAGATATTCAAATGAGGTTCACAATGACTCACTTTTTTACTTCAGTCTGCTTTTACACCGACTCCCTTTACGCCATAGCACAGCTTTTAAGCTTAGCTAGGGTTAGTACAGTGATTTAAACCATCCCAAGACAGCTGTTTCGCGGTTTTTGCCACTCATCAGCTGGGAGTAGGTCTGAATCACTGCTGGGTGAAGTTGATTTCTGGGCGAAATACAACAACTTTTAAAATTATGGGGAGGTGAAAAGTGAGTTTAAAATCCTCCACTAAGGGATGGCCTGAATCACTGTACTAACCCTAGCTAAGCTTAAAAGCTGTGTATACAGTGATGCTATGGCATGAAGGGAGTCTGCTTAAAAGCAGACTGAAGTAAAAAAGTGAGTCATTGTGAACCTCATTTGCATAACTTATCCAGAATCATTTGCTGCTTTGGAAACAATGAAGAAAACAATGTTTAAGTTCACACTTTTTTTAGCATTAGTAAATTATAGGGATTATTATTTACAATAGACTGGGGTAACCAGGCAGCTTAAAGGTAACAATACATATCAAATGTAAGCTGTATATGCCCGCAGCCACCCCCTTAGTGCCAGAATGTCACACTTATGGAAGAAATTCTCTGTACAATCACCTTTGTTGTTAATCAAAAAAGTCAAACAATAGTATTCCTGAGTAAACTGATTGTCTCTGTATAAACAAGTTAAGCAATATAATTAATCACAAAGTCTCCGTATAGTACAGGTGCGGCTTCCCTCTGTCAGCCTGTAACACCGGTATAATATCCTGTATAAAGAAGTGATTCCAAGGCAACGCTGACAAGTAGGTGAAGTTCTTAACTTGCAACAGTGTCTTAAATAGAAAACAAATCCTGTTTACTCACTGTGCCAGCACCACGCTGTGGAAATGCGATCTGCTTCAATGGCGACCGCCAAGCACCGATCATTGTGAAATACAGCAAGGCAATAGTGATCAGTTACATCGAACAGCTCTCCCCTTCAACAAAACTTGATGCACATTAGAAAAACATGGTAACGATCCAAGACGTTTTGATAGATAAAACATCCAATGCTTTATTGTCAAAAGTTAAAAAATGATGGGCTACACCACTCCACACACCTCAGCTGCTATCCAACACGTTTCCTGACGCTAAACGGCACTTCGTCAGGGATACAGTCAGCTGTAACACATTCTCCTTAAATAGACCTATTCCATGTTCTCATCTTAAAGGAACAGACATAGTTAAGAGTATTATATAACACTAAAAAGGAAAATGACGTTTTAATTTAAAAAGAATATAAGTATAACAAACAGAGTGCCTTTCTAATCTTATAACAACATTGGATTAGCCAATACAGACTTGTGTTGTTACATCCATATACCTCAGCATAGCTACAATTCATTACAGAATATTCATAATGCACATATATATATATATATATATATATATACACATACATGCATACACAGTGCAGAAAACAGCCTTAATGTTTTATATAATAAGGGCTACACTGGTTCCAAAGTTGCTCATATATACCAATACTAGGTTCTTTTAAGTTAATTCAGAGAGACTATATACAGATACCCAGTTGGAAACAATGTATCCAGAGGTTTTCTGTGGGAAAAGCAAGCCTTCTGACTTGTTTGGATTTGTTAAATTAGTTATTTTCGTTACATTATATATATATATATATATATATATATATATATATATATATATATATATATATATATATATATATATATATATACACACACACACATACAAACACAAAAATACATACACACACACATATATATATATATATATATATATATATATATATATATATATATATATATATAGATATATACACACACACATACGTACATATACATCTATCTACTGTATATATAAATATAAAAACAAACGTATTAATTATTGTTAGCTTCTACTAAAAAGAAAGAAACATACATGCAAAAGTACCATTAATGTTTATTATTGGCTGTTTTAGTATGTGAACTTTGGCAAATGAGAATATGGGTGTCATTAATAATCCTATTTACCATGTAGGTAATGTCATGTATGATATCAGGCATGTGACAATTTACGTTATTTATTATGTCTTTTGGATATTAAAATAGTTAAGTAGTATTATAATTATTTCCAATTAATTATTCAAATATTATTAAATCTGACCTTAAGAAATACCTTTTTTTATTTGCTACTCTTTTTAAGTTATCAGCTGAGGCTGAAGCCTTTACACCAATAGTGAACAGCCACAATTAAAAAGAAAGGTTACCACTTGCCAAAAACCAGTATGCAAAACTAATGTTGATTATTGAATATTAACATGCATCTAAATCATATTGTTCTGTAATAGTCAGCAGTCAGTTCTACTGCTCTACTATTTGGGATCTTGCATTTTGGGGGTGAAGCAATTTATTGCCTTTAGTTATGTACTGTTGCACAATAGTTGGGGCAGAGGTTTCTGTGGAATCTTAAAAAAATAAAAATTATATAATAAAAGTTACTAAGAAGAGTGAGAGGAGCACCCCTGGAGGTGTGGCACCGCGACAGTGGGACTCTCAAACAACGCAAGTATAACCGCTACGGCGGTAGACATTTTCAGACACAGTATCTGCAATTTGTACCAACATTGCTAAACATCTTTACCGCTACAGCGGAGTCTGTTTCTCTAATAATATGAAGTATTGCTGACAGCCAAGAACTGGTTAATACTTACCGCGAAGGTGGAATTGTTAGTTAAAATTGTGTCTGCAAGTGAAGTGTGGATAATATCTTGCATCATACTAGAATATCCCTTTCATGAATTTCTGAATAACAAGAAAGATAATGTAACCATTTTCTGCAGGTTGCTACAATATTTATGATTGATCTGCTGGGAACTCTCATTATACTACCTACTGGGACTTTATTACCTGTGGTCTCAAACAGGTTTTTTTTCTTCTTTTTGGTTACTTGAAGTACATAGTTCCATATTGTTTTAGTTTCATTATTTTTAATTTTTATGGTCTTGCTTCCAGCTGGTAGGATAATCTCATAGTGCACTATGATCAGAATTGTTTTGAGTACCCTTCAGGTTGTTTAACATTACTCTCATGGTTTTTCCAATAAATCACTCCTTTTAATGCTCCCTGTTTGCAGCAATTGATTGATGTTTTTTTATTTTCTACTCCTTTATGCTTCTATAGGGTTTGTCACTTTAGAATAGCTTATTCCATTACATTTTTTTTAGGGATTGGTTAGTGCTGGACAGGAGAGGCTCATTATCTCTACTTTTGTGAATATATATATATATATATATATATATATACACACTAGTCCTAAAGCCAGTGTACACGGGCCATTTTTTGCAGTACAGCGGTCCCACCCCTTGCTCTCTATCGCTCTCTCTTTCTCCCCTCTCTTTTGCTTCTTCTCTCTCCCCCTCTCTTTTACTCTCTCTCCTCCCTCTCTTTACTCTCTCTCCCCCTCTCTTTTGCTCTCTCTCTCCCCCCTCTCTTTTGCTTTCTCTCTCCCCCTCTCTTTTGCGCTCTCTCCTCACTCTCTTTTGCTCTCTCTTCCCCCTCTCTTTTGCTCTCTCTCTCTCCCCTCTCTTTTGCTCTCTCTCCCCCTCTTTTGCTCTCTCTCTTCCCCCCTCTCATTTGCTCTCTCTCCTCTTGTTTGCTCTCTCTCCTCTCTTTTGCTGTCTCTCTCCCTCTCTTTTGCTCTCTCTCCCCCTCTCTTTTGTGCTCTCTCCCCCTCTCTTTTGTGCTCTCTCCCCCTCTCTTTTGTGCTCTCTCCCCCTCTCTTTTGTGCTCTCTCCCCCTCTCTTTTGCGCTCTCTCCCCCTCTCTTTTGCGCTCTCCCCCCTCTCTTTTGCGCTCTCCCCCCCCCCTTTCTTTTATGCTCTCTACCCCCCTCTCTTTTGTGCTCTCTCCCCCTCTTTTGCGCTCTCTCTCCCCTCTCTTTTGCGCTCTCTCTCCCTCTCTTTTGCACTCTCTCCCCTCTCTTTTTCGTTCTCTCCCCCTCTCTTTTGCGCTCTCCCCCCTTCTCTTTTGCGATCTCTCCCCCCCTCTCTTTTGCGCTCTCACCCCCTCTCTTTTGCGCTCTCATCCCCTCTCTTTTGCACTCTCTCCCCCCTCTCTTTGGCACACTCTCCCCCTCTCTTTTGCGCTCTCTCCCCCCTCTCTTTTGCGGTCTCTCTCCCCCTCTCTCTTTAGCTGTCTCTCTCTCCCTCTCTCTTTAGCTGTCTCTCTCCCCCTCTCTCTTTTGCTGTCTCTCTCCCCCTCTCTCTTTTGCTGTCTCTCTCTCCCTCTCTCTTTTGCTGTCTCTCTCCCTATCTCTCTTTTGCTGTCTCTCTCCCCCTCTCTCTTTTGCTGTCTCTCTCCCCCTCTCTCTTTTGCTGTCTCTCTCTCCCTCTCTCTTTTGCTGTCTCTCTCTACCCCCCTCTTCTGCTCTCTCCATCCACCCTCTTCTGCTCTCTCTATCCCCCCTCTTTAGAGCTCTCTGTCTCTCGGCATCTGGCCACGCCCGCGTCACGCCTGACCCCGCCCACGTCACACCCGGCCACGCCACGTTTCAGGCAAAATTCCTATAAGTGTCTTTATAGAAGTCTATGTCTATTCATCCCAAGCAATTTAAAAATGCTGTAGGATCAATAAAGACTTGTGTAAAAGTTCAGTCATCATGGGTTTCAAAGGTCCTTTTCTGCCTTCTTCATCAGAGGATATTGTGTTACTCTTTTGGGGGTTCTTAGCCATCCCTGCTGATGATATCACTGACAGCTGACCCGGTCACATGACCGGTGTGAGCGAAGAATGTAACTACTGTATTCAACCGGAGACTGCATATGATATTTATTAAAAACTTCTTTAAATAAAAGTATTAATGACTTGTATCGGTCAGTTAATTTTGTATTTTTATAAGAGTGTCCAAATAATAATGTACATTGTAAAAATTCATTGCTTGTTTAACGTTGTTAAACACATTTATACATTGTTACATCACTAATGCACCTCTATTTTAAAGACAATGTTGCATATTTAAGAGACAATAAACCTTTAGGCAGATGGTATACATAATATAAATACCTCTACTATAGTGCAGTATATTTTGCTGGTCAAGATATTTTTTCTGTGTTAGTTCTGCCAACCTAACAGTTATCCGGTCGACCTGGGGGTATACATTGCATTTTACTAGTTCTATTAGATTTTATTGGTAAGTGGCAGGAATCTGTTCTTATACTGGATTTGATTAATCATATTTTATGTCTGTGAACAGAACCTCTACCTTTAAAATGCTGCAAGGTCTATATCTTTGTTTAAACCTTATGGTTTAAATGTTCCCAAGTATATATCAAAAATGTTTATTGCTTTCTTAATAAGTGCAATCTATCTCCTCCTCTACCTTTAAATTTTCAATTTTAGAGCAATAAAGTCTCTGAAACAGTCCATATAGGATATAGTTAATCTATACTGGATTGTATTTGTTGTATTTGGCTGTAAAAGATCAAATTAGTCATTTTTATTGATGTATTCAATAAATTCTAAAAATTCCTTCCCAGAATATTATGTCATCTATAAATCCTGCCCAGAAATCAAGGTTCTCTGAAAATGTATTATTATTCCAAATAGATTTATTTTCCTATAGCCCCAAGTAGAGACAGGCAAAGCTGGGGGCAAAATATGTCCCCAGTGCTGTGCCACTGTTCTGTAGAAAATATTAATTTTCAAACATAAAACAGTTCTTTTCAAGATTGTTATTGCTTCCAAAATAAATGATTGGTGGTTGGTAGGTGTCATATCCTTGATACATTATCACTTATAACACTTTCATATGCTATAGTAATTGTCTCACTGTTCTATTGGGTGCCTTTAAGGGGAGGTACAATTCACCACTTCACCGGTATAAAGCCTCTCCCCAACCTCTGTTCAGAGCTTGGTATTAATACTTCCTACAGTATTATGCTTTTCTGAGCCTTTGACTTACTTCCTCTAGTAAAACATTAGCCTTTCCAGAACTAGCTCCGCAACGAAAGCTGATCGGGACTTGTACTGAAAGCTCCAACGGCTGCGGTGACGTCACACGCTGTCATTAACATGCTACACTGATCTCCGGTGAGTCTGTTATCTTGTATCCAGATTCCCTTGCTCTGCCATTTCGCTATGCTACCCTGACATCCAGGAACACTTTGGTAGTGTCTGTTGGTCTGTCGCCAAGGCTACTCTGCATTACTACTATTTCGCTGCACTGCCTCACAGCTCCTCTCCAGAGTAAGCAAATTCAATTCAGAGCTTTCTTTATTTCAATGCATGTGTTGATGTATGTAATGGTGTTTCACTAACTAGCCTCTGCTGAATTTACCGTTGCCACCTATACAGCCATAGAGGGATAGTTAAAAATACACCTAAATCAAGATAATGTTCTGGCTTCATATGTTGCTTATAATTCCAACATAAGCTTATTCCTGAAGCAGGAGTACTACCACACATTCATATGTTTATTTAGGTTACTTAGAGATTATCTATAATATTACATCAGGTCTGCAGTTGTTGTTCTTAATCCTGATTGGAAGTTTATCTATCTATTCCAGGGTGTACAAAACACTTAGGAAACTCCAGACTTGTGACAGTAGGTAAAGGTGTGTTATGTGTGAGTTAGAACCTAATGGCTTCAATCTCTTGTATGTGAGGCATGTTGGTATAGAGAACAATCACATATATAGTTACAAACCATCAATCTTTCTGCTATGTTATATTTTTTTATTTTTTTGGAGCGTGAATAGGGTATCTCTCAGGTTAGTTTTTAGCATACAACTTGGGGTTGTAAAAATATGTCAGGTATAAAAAGCAGACCCATCTAGAGAGTAACAAACCTCCATTCTTGTTTCTTCCATGTTATATTAACTATTTTTGTATTTATTTATGTGTGTTTGTGTCAGGATAGGTAAAGTCCAGAGTTAGACCCAAATGCTAGAATGAGGTTAATAACACCCTAGCACAGTGAGTATACACCAGGACCTGACCCTGTGACAGCTGTAGTATAATATACTCACAGTAATAGACTGGAAGATGGCACAGCAGGGTCAGGAGAAGAAACTTTGTGTAGATAGGATTAATCAATAGAGTAATCAGGCAAGCGATGTTCAGCAACGTGTAATCAGGAAGATAGGGGTTAACCAGTAGAGTAATCAAGCAAGCAATGTCCAGCAACGTGTAATCAGGCAGATAGGGATTAACCAATAGAGTAGTCAGGTAAGCAATGTCCAGCAACGTGTAATCAGGCAGGTATGAGTTAACCAATAGAGTAGTCAGGTAAGCAGTGTCCAGCAACGTGTAATCAGGCAGGTATGGGTTAACCAATAGAGTAGTCAGGTAAGCAATGTCCAGCAACGTGTAATCAGGCAGGTATGGGTTAACCAATAGAGTAGTCAGGTAAGCAGTGTCCAGCAACGTGTAATCAGGCAGGTATGGGTTAACCAATAGAGTAGTCAGGTAAGCAGTGTCCAGCAACGTATAATCAGGCAGGTATGGGTTAACCAATAGAGTAGTCAGGTAAGCAATGTCCAGCAATGAGTAATCAGGCAGGAAGAGGTTAATCAATAGAGTAGTCAGGTAAACAGTGTCCAGCAACGATATGATCAGGCAGGTAGGGGTTCAGGGATCAGAATAAGAAGGCACAGGTTCAGAATAACACAGGTATAACTTGTACTCACTTAGCCAACGAGTGAAAACAAACAGGCACCGATGAGAGGAGACGCCGGAATAAGAAGGCCTCCTGACGTCATTAGAAGTGCCGACAGGAACAGGGTTGCTAAGCAACCAAGAAAGCGCTACCGCGCTGAGACAGAGGCAGAAGAAAGCGATCAGCAGCTGAGCGATCGCGACAGTGCCCCCACCTCAAGGACCCCTCCGGGGAACACGAACAGGCTTTGAAGGATTCCGGACGTGGAACTGTTTGATCAAGGCAGAGGCACGGACATGAGAAGCAGGTTCCCAAGAACGTTCAGTGATGGGATATCCCTTCCAATGGACCAAATAGTATAGACGGTTACCTCTTAATCTGGAATCAAGAATTTGACTGATCTCAAATTCTGAAGTACCATCCACAAGGAACGGAGAGGGAACTCTACATTTGGTGGAAAACCGGTTAGAGACTGCTGGTTTAAGAAGAGATACGTGAAAGACAGGGTGAATCTTCAAGTTGTCAGGTAAAGCCACCCTGTAGGCAGTAGAACATACCTTGGAAACAATCCTGAATGGTCCGATGAATTTGGGGCCCAATTTAGCACAGGGTTGTTTGAGTCGGATGAATCTGGTGGAAATCCAAACCTTGTCTCCAGTCCGAAAAGAGGGCGCCTTCCGGCGTCTGCGATCAGCAAATCGTTTATACTTTCGAGTAGAGAGAAGAAGAATTTCCCGAATCTTCTTCCAGTGTTTACAAAGACTTCTCACTGTACGATCTGCTCCAGGAACTCCAGAACCTCCCGAAGACATAGGAAAAGTTCTAGGTTCGAATCCATAGGCTGCCTTGAAAGGAGAAGTCTGTAAAGAAGAGTTGAAGCGGGAATTGTAAGCTAGTTCTGCTAAAGGAAGAAGTTGAGACCAATTGGAGTGCTGATGATTAACATAGTGCCTGAGATAGGACTCAAGAGATTGATGTACCCGCTCAGTTTGACCGTTGGACTGAGGATGATGAGCAGTAGAAAGAGATATGGTAACTCCAAACTGTTTGCACAGGGATTTCCAAAATCTTGAGACAAATTGAACTCCTCGATCAGAAACGATGTCCAAAGGAAAACCATGTAATCTGGTGATATGGAGAATAAACAATTCAGCAAATTTCTGGGCCGATGGTAATCCAGTTAATGGAACAAAATGAGCTGCTTTGGAAAACCTATCTACCACCACCCATATGGTCTTGTTTCCGGCAGAATTAGGAAGATCTGTAATAAAGTCCATGGAAACATGAGACCAGGGATAATACGGAACAGGCAGAGGTTGTAAGAGACCAAGAGGTAAAGATGAAGACTGTTTATTTGAGGTACAGGAATGACAAGCTGCAACATACTCCTTGACATCTTTGCCCATAAAAAGCCAACAGACATGTTGTTTGAGTCTCCACAAAGTATTACGCACTCCAGGATGTCCAGACAGAACATTATCATGAGCCCAATGAAGAAGTTTTAGGCAGAATTCAGTAGGTACAAACAAGATCCCAGGAGGTATGTTATAAGATGAAGGAACAGAAGCTTGAGCAGACTGTAATGCTTGTAAAGGAAACGTAGATAACTGAGCCAGAACTTTAGCAGGGCGGAGAATGGGTTCCGAATCCAGAAATGTAGAATCAGAAGCCATAAATTGTCTAGACAAAGCGTCTGCTTTCGTATTCTTAGAGCCAGGAATATAAGAGAGGACAAAATTAAATCTGGAGAAGAACAGAGCCCATCGGGCTTGACGTGAGTTGAGGCGTTTGGCAGTATGAAGATACAGAAGATTTTTATGGTCTGTGAGTATAAGAAATGGTTGAACAGTGCCTTCCAGCAGATGTCTCCATTCTTCCAAAGCCATTTTAATAGCTAACAGTTCTTTGTTACCAACGTCATAATTCAGTTCGGAAGTATTGAACTTCTTGGAGAAAAATCCCACAGGAAGGATCTTGCTAGAAACAGGATTCCGCTGAGAAAGTACTGCCCCAGCAGCAATCAGAGAAGCATCCACTTCAAGAATGAATTGGAGAGTCGGAACAGGATGGCAAAGAATGGGAGCCGAAGTAAATGCAGACTTTAGAGATTCAAATGCCTGTAAGGCTTGATCAGACCAATGCTTGCAATCCTGACCCTTTTTAGTAAGAGCAGTAAGGGGTGCTGAGATGTTAGCAAAGTCCTTTATGAACTTACGATAGTAATTGGCAAACCCCAGGAACCTTTGAAGAGATTTTAAGGAAGTAGGTCTAGGCCAATCTAGAATAGCCGACAGTTTGTCAGAATCCATCTTGAATCCAGACGGTGAAATAATGTAACCCAGGAAAGGAATAGATTCTTGATGAAAAGAACAGTTTTCAAGCTTGGCAAAGAGAAAGTTTTCACGTAATCTCTGGAGTACTAATGTAACATGATGAATGTGATCCTGTACAGTCCAGGAATAAATCAGAATATCATCAAGATAGATAATAACGAATTGATTAAGATAGTCTCTAATTATTTCATTAACAAAATGTTGAAAAACTGCAGGGGCATTGCATAACCCAAAAGGCATAACTAAATATTCGTAGTGTCCAAACCTAGTGTTGAAGGCAGTTTTCCACTCGTCCCCTTTACGAATTCTGACCAAATTATATGCCCCACGAAGATCCAATTTGGTAAAGATGGAAGCACCCTGGAGATGATCAAATAATTCGGGAATGGATAACAATTCTTGATTGTAATTTGATTAAGAGCTCGATAATCAATGCAAGGACGAAGACCTCCATCTTTCTTTTCCACAAAGAAAAAACCTGCCCCTACTGGAGAAGAAGAAGGACGAATAAAACCTCGGGCCAAATTATCCTTGATATATTCCTCAAGTGAAACATTTTCTTGACGAGAAAGTGGGTAAGTTTTACCCTTAGGTAGAGGTGCTCCTGGTAATAAGTCAATGGGACAATCAAAGGTCCGGTGAGGAGGAAATACTTCAGCATCTTTTTTAGAAAAGACATCACAAAAAGAATGATATTGTTCAGGCAAAGAATCAGGAATGTCTAAAACTGCCACAACAGTACTAGAAGTTTTGGGAGCATTCTGTAGACACTGTGTGAAACAAGAAGATCCCCAAGCAACAAGCTCTCCTTTAGACCAGGAAAAAACTGGATCATGTAGTTGAAGCCAAGGAAGTCCCAGAATGAGAGGAAACTGTGGGGAAGAGATGATGTCAAAGCAAATGGTTTCGGAATGAAGAACTCCTACAGACATGAGAAGTGGAATGGTAGAATGTCGAATGAAACCAGAACCTAAAGGTTGACCACTGACAGTAGTGACCTTAATTATTTGGCTCTTGGAAAGCAAAGGAATACGAAAAGCATTGACAAACTCCGAATCCATAAACATTCCTGCAGCTCCAGAGTCGATGAGTGCTTGAGCCTGAAATTTGGTGTTGCCAAAGCGGACAGTAACTGGAACAAACAGCTTGGGATTGAGGGAAGAAAAAGAACTTCGGCTTAACTCAGTCCCTCTTCCTGGAGTTAAGCCCTGGCTTTTACTGGACGAGTTGGACAATCTTTTAACATATGCCCCTTAATACCGCAGTCCCAGATTACGCCTTCTGAGATGTTCAGATTCGGATAATTTAATAGCACCAACCTCCATGGGTTCACTTGACTCAGAGATAGAAGTATTTGGAGTAGGAAGTTTTGGAGACTGAGGCATAGGACGAAAGGAAGATCTGATAAAGGATCTTCTGTTACGGTCACGTTCATGGAGACGCTCAGAGTAACGAGCATCAAGCTTGATACATAAGTTGATAAGATCTTCTAGAGAATCGGGAAGATCCCTATAAACCAATTCATCTTTCAAACGATCACAAAGACCTTTACGAAATGCTGCACGCAGGGCCCCATGATTCCACATAGTTTCAGCAGCTAAAGTCCGGAATTCTATAGCGTATTGTGCTACAGAAAGAGATCCCTGTCTTAAATCTAAAAGTCCTGCTTCAGCCGCCGCTGATCTACCAGGTTTATCAAACACAGAAGAAAATATAGATACAAAAGTGTCAATATCCTGGAGCAAAGGATCATCCTTTTCCAACAGTGGAGAAACCCAAGCCAGGGCTTTACCCTTCATAAGAGAAATGAAAAAGGTGATCTTGGAGGAAGAAGAAACAAACATCTGAGGATTATTTCTGAAGTGAAGGCGGCACTGATTAAGAAATCCTCGACAGTCTTCAGGATTGCTGTCATATTTATCCGGTAGTGGAATTCTAGGAATAAATTGTTCTGCAGGTTGTGGTGGATTAAACGCAGGGTTAGAGCTGGCCGCAGGAACAACAGGTGTTGCAGAGACTTGAGAAGGTGGAGACAGATTATGCAAGAGAGCAGTTATTTGATCCAATTTAGAATCCAGGGATTGCAGGTGTGCAGAGTGGGTTCCAAGAAGCTGTCCCTGTAGAGCCACAGCTCTGGATAACTCACCAGGGTCCATTATATGGCCTGTTTGTAATGTCAGGATAGGTAAAGTCCAGAGTTAGACCCAAATGCTAGAATGAGGTTAATAACACCCTAGCACAGTGAGTATATACCAGGACCTGACCCTGCGACAGCTGTAGTATAATATACTCACAGTAATAGACTGGAAGATGGCACAGCAGGGTCAGGAGAAGAAACTTTGTGTAGATAGGATTAATCAATAGAGTAATCAGGCAAGCGATGTTCAGCAACGTGTAATCAGGAAGATAGGGGTTAACCAGTAGAGTAATCAAGCAAGCAATGTCCAGCAACGTGTAATCAGGCAGATAGGGATTAACCAATAGAGTAGTCAGGTAAGCAATGTCCAGCAACGTGTAATCAGGCAGGTATGAGTTAACCAATAGAGTAGTCAGGTAAGCAGTGTCCAGCAACGTGTAATCAGGCAGGTATGGGTTAACCAATAGAGTAGTCAGGTAAGCAATGTCCAACAACGTGTAATCAGGCAGGTATGGGTTAACCAATAGAGTAGTCAGGTAAGCAGTGTCCAGCAACGTGTAATCAGGCAGGTATGGGTTAACCAATAGAGTAGTCAGGTAAGCAGTGTCCAGCAACATATAATCAGGCAGGTATGGGTTAACCAATAGAGTAGTCAGGTAAGCAATGTCCAGCAACGAGTAATCAGGCAGGAAGAGGTTAATCAATAGAGTAGTCAGGTAAACAGTGTCCAGCGACAATATGATCAGGCAGGTAGGGGTTCAGGGTTCAGAATGAGAAGGCACAGGTTCAGAATAACACAGGTATAACTTGTACTCACTTAGCCAATGAGTGAAAACAAACAGGCACCGATGAGAGGAGACGCCGGAATAAGGCGGCCTCTTGACGTCATCAGAAGTGCC
>NC_069499.1:790475873-790550873 GCF_027579735.1 Bombina bombina
AAGGATTCTAACCTCGTCCTCAGACTTTAAAGTCTGAGGACGAGGTTAGAATCCTCGAAACGTCACTTTGTCAAATAAAAGCTGTAATTGCTTTAATATGTTAAGTCCTGGTGAGTGCTCTCATTTTTTACACATATATATATATATATATATATATATATATATATATATATATATATATATATATATATATGTGTGTAAAAAACGAGAGCACTCACCAGGACTTAACATATTAAAGCAATCACAGCTTTTATTTGACAAAGTGACGTTTCAAGGATTCTAACCTCGTCCTCAGACTTTAAAGTCTGAGGACGAGGTTAGAATCCTCGAAACGTCACTTTGTCAAATAAAAGCTGATTGATAAAAACTATATTGAGAAACTATAGCTATACTTATGAAAATTACAGTTAGTATGTCTAAGTAATTATGTAAATGTGACCATCAATGTCTATTATACTGTGTCACACATTATATATAGTAGATTGTTAATCATAAAGTACCAAGTGATTGGCAAGTAATCCAGCATAAGTAATCTGTTTTAGTGGGTTATGACTATTATAGTTTTAGAAATAACATAAAAATGTAAAAGAAGAAGAATATAATCAGCAAAAATTATAGCCTGCATGGGAGGGATAATAAACATATAAAATAGTGCCATTACATCAATCAAATTATATATTTTCATTCTAAAACAATGTTATCATTTGCTCCTCTTGATTACAGGTTACATAAGCTAGTACAATTACCTTTATAATAGCTTTTAAAAAGGCGATTAGTTGTCACTATGATGAAACCATCCCTGAAACAGTGAACTCAAAGCCACCAAGTCAGGATGCAAGTCTATGCCATAACCAAACATAATTAGTGATGTTGCACCCATGACACACTGGACTTCTCTCCTGTATTTCCCCCTTCCAACTACTTCAAGGTTTCTTGCATTACCAAGAATTTACCCCAGAGACAAACAACTTTCTTTAAAAATGTGGACAACCATCCAGTGGTTTAAATAGCGCTTTTGAATATCAGGTGAATACCAGACACTTGAACTTGTTGATCACTGAATTTAGTAGAGGTAGCTTTTCTGCTTTCTCATATTCTGTATAGCATAAATATTTTAGCATCTCACGTCTATCATCTCCATGTCTCAGTATTTCTGCCATTTGTTGGTTATAGTTATCCAAGAAATTCTAGGCTGTATTTAAGAGAAAATGCAAAATCTCTGTAATCGACTATAATCAAACTCCTTTGTCATTTTATATAGTGAGGTGTAAATGAAGGCAGAAGCTATTTGGTCACCAAAACATCCTTGAATGTCCTAGATTAGATAAGCAGCTAATCTAATTGGATCTTTAAAAGGATCTACTTGTCACTGTCTTCCATTTTTCATTAGTTTGACTTTCCTTTTTGCTTCATTTCCCTTGTCCCCTTCTTCTCTCATCATTGCAAGTTCCCATCTTCCATGTTTGATCTTGTGATCTGTTTTACTTTTTGTGCCTCTCTCTATAATTGTCTCTAGCATCATTCTCCATTCTCAGATTTGTATTTTCTTTGGTTTGTCCTGTTTTCTTGTATTCCATTTACCCAGTACCACAATCATTCCAATTTCTCTGTATGACTTTAATGTTGATATTTACACCTGTGGTGAGCCTAAAAATAGATGCAGCAAATGCAAAATTAATGTAAAAGTCAGAGTGTAAAACAGAACTTGTTCACATATTTAATAAATTACAAATCTTTGTAGCAGGTACCGCAAGTAAAAAAAAAAAAACACAAACAATTTGTGAGCAAATATATTAAATCTATGCGGATCTGCTTTTGCAAATACATCCTGTTATACCTTCAGACTTCATAAAATTGTTAAAATATTTCCAAATCACAGCTTTCCAAATCAATACACATGCGTATAATAACCCTTTATGCATTTTACGCCAGCACTTTGGAAAAAAATAATATTGTTTCTTTAGGAACATAATCATTCAGTAACATATTTGAAATAAAAATAATAATGAAGTTAATTTAATTTACTAAGACTTTATCCAGCAGAGGGAAAACTAACATTTCATACTCAGGAGGAAATCACTCAGCAGAGGGTATATAAGCAGAATGAATAGAGATGTATGTAATTATTACTAGTAAATGTTCAGGCAAGTTTTTGGAACATTCACTTTTTCAATAGATTACATGACAGTACATATATAATAGTTTGTATTATATACTTTTCCTGCATTGTATTTTTTGTATTTTACTGACCAAGTCAAACAGCAGGTGAGTAAACGCTTTGTAGCTGAGCTATAGCTCTCTTGTATAGATGGAACACAATTAATTGCTTACTATGGCCTCTTAACACCTTGAAGAGATCAGTGGGAATAGGATGCTCTAGTGTGGCATGAATATGCCCAAATGCCGCTGGTTGTATCTCGCTGTGCTTGAAGTTGATGTTGGAACATTAATACGAGTGGAAGAAAGTGCTTATCTAAAGAAACCTACAGGAAATATAGCTCTGGCCTTTGCAAGCCTTTTAAAGATAATTTGCCAGTTAGGTTTTCAAGAAAAAAAAAAAGCTGAGATTATTTTTAAAGTAATATAACTTTTCCAAATCTGTACATTTACTGGGTGTTCTCTTCTACTTAGAGAATATTTCTTGTAAAGTGAAAATATTTTTTTTTTAACATGATTTTGATAAATAATCATGTTCATGTTCTTTTAAGTCATGTTCAATATATTATGTTTCAAACCATTATGAGCTTAATTTTTTTTTTTTTGCAAGATCTTTAAATATATAAAAAAGAGCAATGGGTAATACACCATCTATATCCAATACATTTGAATCAGGTTGAATGCACTCTCTGCAAGAAATAATAGAATAAAAACATAATACACAATAAATACCCGTTTATCAATAGACAGGTAGACAAGGAACTTGCCCAGCTGAGCCCTCAGGTACACACGCAGTATCCCATATTTATCACTGCATGAGCTAACAATCGTTCAGCCATGCCCCTGCACTCATGCAACCAGTCAAATGAGAGCATGGGTTGTCACTAAATCCAGGTGGGTCAGTCTTATGATTGGTGCACCTTTACTTGTGTTTGCAGGCACCCTAACGACTCCAAAGTTGCGACCACAGCTTCATAAATTTATCTACCCCCAATAAAGCAAAGGACACTCACTCAGGACTTAGATATGTACTGAAATCAATATAGAGGGTAATCCCCTTAAAGGATTCTATCCATGCTCAGCTTTCGGGAGAAAAGTATATATGTTTGTAAATACATATATACACATATAAATACATATACTGTATACAAATATAAATAAATATGTACACACATATATATATATATATATATATATATATATATATATATATATATATATACACATATATATATATATATATAAATATATATATATATAAATATATATATATATATATATATATATATATATATGTTAAAGCCCTTTGCCTGCCATCTTTTCCTAAAACCTGAGATCTCTTATATTTGAGTCCATGTTTTTTTTAAATAATTTTTATTAGATGGTGTTATTATTATGAGTGTAACTGTACTTTGTAATGTATTTTTGATGTGTTTTGTGCAACTTTTTTGTTTCATGAAACAGTTAAGCAGTGCTCTGAGGACACTTGCGCTCAAGCGATTGTGTTTGCTTTCAACTTGAAATACGAGCGGTAAACTAGACGAGCACAAACACCCGCAATAAATCCCATGTAACTGTTAGTGCTCCACTCATAATCTGGTCCAGATATTTGAGATCAACAATGACACTTGCCATGTCGTGGTGGGATAAGGCAAAGGGTGGGATGTAGGTTGAAAAATGCAATAAGGATTAAAATCACAAGTAACTTGTATTTAACACAGGAGTGCAAATTGAAATGTGAGGAAAGTTTACTTTTTGTTAAGCCAAATAAGCTATTAAAAATATTAAAAAAAAATGTAAAAAGAAAAAATAAAGTAACATCTTTTATGGGGGAGGGTTGCTGTCATGTACATTTCGTCAAAGGGGAGGCCCAGAGAAGCTTTTACAATCATTCATGTCATGATTGCACAATCGGTATGTAAATAATTTCAATGAGAAACCCAAAGTTTGCGAAAAAGTAATTTTTTTTTTACGATCGCATTTGGCTGGGAAATAGTGGCATGAAATATACCAAAATAGGACTAGATCAATACCTTGAGTTGTCTACTTAAAAAATATATATATATATATAGTTTTGACAGGTAAAAAAAAAACCCCAAAAGGAGTGATAGCAAAAATGCTAATAATTCTTCGGTATTTTGGACAAGTTCTTCTCCGAAAGTCCTATTAGTAAAGGTTTTTTTTTTTTTCATTTTTAACAGCCTTTTGCATTTTTTTAAATTTGTGCAAAGTAAGTTAAAAGACAAGATAAAATGTCCTTTTCAGGTCTTATAAGAATTTATACAAATTAGTAAAACCTAACTGTTTTTAAAATGCAAATGGGTTTTTCACTGGTTTTGTTTTTGCCATACAGTTGGTTATTAGTAAACAGACCCTATTTTCTTCAAGAAAAATAACATGTGTGGTTAGACCAATGTCTAAAAAGGGCTTTTGAAAAGGAAAAAAAAATGACTGATGGTAATAAGCTAATTGTATTCATTAATATTACATGTAAAGTTGTTTTTCTCTTTAATATGCTGGAGAAATTATACATACAGGATATGTTTTAATAAAAATATAACCCACTAAGTTGACGTGTTTGGTTTCTACTATGCAGCTACTGTAAGTGTGATCTTACAGTATATAACACATAACTAATTAGTTTGACAGGTGATAGAGAAACATTATTGTAAAGAAGGTTACAAATGAGTTTATAAATTTAGCTATGTCATGTATTTTGTCACTACTGTCTGGAAAAAAAACATATTTAATGATAAACATATTTTACTAATTAAATGTTTGATTAAATGTTTATAATTAACATTAAAAAAAAGATCTCTTATAAGACATACTTACAGAATGCAATTGCCATATTTTTTTGTATTTTCAAACAGTTATATAAAAATACAACATTGCATATTATAATACACTATGGGCCAGATTACAAGTGGTGCGCTATTTAGCGCTTTTGCTCACAGGCAAACACCACTGGTAATTCATTTTTGTTTACGTGCACAGGTTAGCGCGCATATTACTTGTTGAAAGTAAAACATTTGAGCACGAACAAAACCCAATCAGCTAGATTATGAGTCTTGAGTTAGCCTTAAAAAGCAGCGTTAAGGGGTCCTAACACTGCTTTTTAACGCCCGCTGGTATTACGAGTCAGGCAGGAAAGGGTCTACCGCTCACTTTTTTTTCTGCGATTTTAGCTTACTGCAAATCCCTTTACGTCAATTGCGTACCCTATCTTTTTAATGGGCTTTGCCTAACTAATAGTTACATTGTAGCTAGCTTAGGATTTATTTTTATTTTACAGGCAACTTTGTATTTATTTTAACTAGGTACAATAGTTATTTAATAGTTATTAACTATTTAATAACTACCTAGCTAAAATAAGTACAAAATTACCTGTAAAATAAACCCTAACCTAAGTTACAATTACACTACACTATAATTAAACTAATTACCTAAACTACCTACAGTTAATTACAATTAAATTAAATAAACTAAATTACGGAGAAAAAAAACACTAAATTACAAAAAAAAAAAAAAGAATTACAAGAATTTTAAACTAATTACACCTAATCTAATTCCCCTAATAAAATAAAAAAGCCCCCCAAAATAATAAAATTCCCTACCCTATACTAAATTACAAATAGCCCTTAAAAGGGCCTTTTGTGGGGCATTGCCCCAAAGTAATCAGCTCTTTTACCTGTAAAAAAAAAATACACCCTACCTTGAGCCGTCTTCACCCAGCTGGGCCCAAGTGGTCCTCCACAGGGTCCGAAGTCTTCATCCTATCCGGCCAGAAGAGGACATCCAGACCATCAGAAGGCTTCATCCAGGCAGCATCTTCTATCTTCATCCTTCCGGAGCGGGTCCATCTTCAAGACATCAGACGCGGAGCATCCTCTTTATCCAACGGCCGACGACTGAATGACTGGTCCTTTAAATGACGTCATTGAAGATGGTGTCCCTTGAATTCCGATTGGCTGATAGAATCATATCAGCCAATCAGAATTAAGGTAGGAAAAATCCTATTGACCTTGCATTCTATTGGCTGATTGGAACAGCTAATAGAAATCGAGCTCAATCCTATTGGAATGGCGGATGAAGAGGATGCTCTGCGTTGGATGTCTTGAAGATGGACACGCTCCACTCCGGAAGGATGAAGCCTTCTGCTGGTCTGGATGTCCTCTTCTGGCCGGATAGGATGAAGACTTCGGACCCTCTGGAGGACCACTTGTGCCCGGCTGGGTGAAGACGGCTCAAGGTAGGGTGATCTTCAAGGGGGTAGTGTTAGGTTTTTAAGGGGGGATTGGGTGGGTTTTAGAGTAGGGTTGGGTGTGTGGGTGGTGGATTTTAAATGTTGGGGGGGTATTGTATTTTTTTTTTACAGGTGAAAGAGCTGATTACTTTGGGGCAATGCCCCGCAAAAGGCCCTTTTAAGGGCTATTTGTAATTTAGTATAGGGTAGGAAATTTTATTATTTTGGGGGGCTTTTTTATTTTATTAGGGGGATTAGATTAGGTGTAATTAGCTTAAAATTCTTGTAATTCTTTTTTTTCTTTCTGTAATTTAGTGGGTTTTTTCCCGTAATTTAGTTTAATTTAATTGTAATTAATTGTAGGTAGTTTAGGTAATTAGTTTAATTATAGTGTAGTGTTAGGTGTAATTTTAACTTAGGTTAGGGTTTATTTTACAGGTAATTATGTACTTATTTTAGCTAGGTAGTTATTAAATAGTTAATAACTATTTAATAACTATTGTACCTAGTTAAAATAAATACAAAGTTGACTGTAAAATAAATATAAATCCTAAGCTAGCTACAATGTAACTATTAGTTATATTGTAGCTATCTTAGGGTTTATTTTATCAGTAAGTATTTAGTTTTAAATAGGATTAATTTATTTCATTATGTTAAATTAAGTTAGGGGGGTTAGGGTTAGACTTAGGTTTAGGGGTTAATAACTTTATTATAGTGGCGGCGACGTTGGCGGCAGCAGATTAGGGGTTAATAAATTTAATATAGTTGCGGCAACATTGGGGCGGCAGATTAGGGGTTAATAAATAAAAAGTAGGTGTCGGCGATGTTGGGGGCAGTAGATTAGGGGTTCATAAGTATAATATAGGTGGCGGCAGTGTCCGGAGCGGCAGATTAGGGGTTAATAATATAATGTAGGTGTCTGCGATAGCGGGGGTGGCAGATTAGGAGTTAATAAGTGTAATATTAGGGGTGTTTAGACTCGGGTTCATGTTAGGGTGTTAGGTGCAGACATAAAATTCATTTCCCCATAGGAAACAATGGGGCTGCGTTAGGAGCTGAACGCTGCTTTTTTGCAGGTGTTAGGTTTTTTTTCAGTCAGCTCAGCCCCATTGTTTTCTATGGGGAAATCGTGCACGAGCACGTTTTGCCAGCTTACTGCTACCGTAAGCAACGCTGGTATTACAGTGAGATGTGGAGCTAAATTTTGCTCAACGCTCACTTTTCTGAGGCTAACGCCGGGTTGCAGAAAACTCGTAATACCAGCGTTGGCTTAAGTGAGCGGTAAGAAAAAAAGGAGCGTTAGCACAGCCTTACCGACAAAAACTCGTAAAATCTGTCCGAATGTGCAATAACTTCAGGACGAATATCACAAACACACTAACTTCCCCCCAGAGATTCCAATGAAGCACACGTTAAAACGTTAACAAACAAACATTTATAGCTAACGTGCTAACCAGTGTTCCATCTAAGGTCAGTTTTTTGTGGGGCTCAGTTGTGAAACAGTTAATTAGGTAACCGTGCCCTGTAATTAGCAAACGCAAAGACTACAAGGTATGGTTCTCTTATTCACTGGTGGGCCGCTTACAAAACCAGCCTTAGAGGGAACACGTGCTAACCTGACACAGCGTTAGACCTACAGCTCTAAACCTGAAGGTAGTTATGCATATTTTACATTACAATATATCTAAAATAATATAATAAATAAATAAAAATAATATATATATATATATATATATATATATATAAAATTATACACGCGCACATCTATATTAATATTTACAGGTATAGCTATATACAGATATATAGGAAAATATATTTTAAAATGCTAAGAACATTTTCTACTATGTGAAGAACTTTGGAAAGGTATATGAGTGGAAAGGGCTCCAAAGTGTATGTGTGTGTGGGTGTGTGTTTATATATATTTATATTTATATATATATATATATATATATATATATATATATATATATATATATATATATATATATATATATATATATATATATATATAATTTCTTGTCATATATGCAAAATAAGAGTTATCTTTGGAGTTTTTTACACTGTCATATGTGAACTGGGGTCATATAAATAAGATTTGACAATTTCTTGTGCAAGCATCAATGTTTTTTTCAGAAAAGTTATTTTTGTTACAGAGCCTATTAATACCCACTTTTGAAAATTGCTGGACACTTAAGATTACTGAGACACAGGGCCGCCATCAGGGGGTGACAGGGGTGACTCCTGTCAGGGGCCCAATGAGCCAGGGGGGCCCCATGAGGCAAGAACTAAATTTTTTTATTTTTTTTTTAGATTTGGGCAGCCACCAGTGCAGTGGGTACTACAGCAGAGTGCTAATAGAGCATGGGAAATTTTATTATAAGAAGTAAAGTATTAGCATTTGAGAGGATTTCTTAGTGTACACTAAACCACTATGTGCAGTGTGAGACAGACTTGGCACTTTGTACAGTGTGTGTCAGTGGTAGTAGGTTTTTGGGGCTAGGGTCCATAAAAACATTTTTTTTTAGCAGCAGTGCATTTATGATTATTTGACAATGCTGTAGAAATTCTATATTTAAAACCATGCAGAAATGTTTCCTCCTCAATACACAAATGGTAGATGCCCTTTATATATATATATATATATTACATTCCAGTTTACTGCCCCTTCATGCAAGGACTTTCCAGATGCAAGGAGGCATTTTATCTAAGATTTTTACATCTGCATAAAATTGTATACTCTCAGACTAAGATTGCTCAGTGTTTGAAATAAGACAGGTTAACTTAAAACTGTTCAGTTTACACTACAGCTGGCTTAATTTTGAAATACATACCAACAAGCCTAAATCCTGGATTTATCCAGATCTAATGGTATGAGTATCACAGCTTATGGTCCCACCAAGACCATATAGAGTACAGCATTTTCAAAATCCATAAGTACAGCTGACAGCTGGGAAAATGTGTACACTATATTTGAAGTGGGGCTCTTGGTTGGGGAAAATGGGGAAAAAACAAACATCATATGTCAACCTTTTAAAAGTACTTTTCTTCATCTAGCCATCTACCCAGCTCATTAATGTACAATTTTGAATTCACAGAATTATTTTTGTTTGCACATTTACAAATATGATTCTTTAAAAAGTGATCTCTTAATTTCTAAAAAATATTTTATCATGCATGTCACACACTGTTGATTTAGGGGATGCAAGGTGCATAAATGTTTCCTCCTGTGAGTGTTTCTGTGGGTGTCTGTGTTTTGTCTTTGTGCTTTGGTTTGTGTCTCTGAGTGCGTATGTATTTATCTGTGGGTCTCTCTGTGAGGGTGGGTGTGTTTGTCTTTGTGCATTTTCTGTGGATGTCTGAGGGTGTGTGCATACGTCGTTGAGTTTTTTCTGTGGGTGTCTCTGTGAGGGTGTGTGTATGTTTGTCTTTGTGTATTTTCTTTGGATGCCTCTGTGAGGGTGGGTGTGTATGTCTGTGTTTTCTGTGGATGCCTCTGTGAGGGTGTGTGTGTATATGTATGTATGTCTGTGTTTTCTGTGGATGTCTCTGTTTGGGTGTGTGTTTTATGTGGGTGTCTCTGTGAGGGTGTGTGTATGTCTTTGTGTGTTTTCTGTGGATGTCTCAGTGAGAGTGTGTGTATGTATGTCTTTCTGTGTTTTTATGTGGTTGTCTCTCTGTGTATGTATGTCTTTGTGTGTTTTCTGTGGGTGTCTCTGTGTGTGTGTGCAAGTTTGAGTTTGTGTGTCCATTGTCTGTTCCTTTTTAGGACATTTTGACCTTACTACTAATTATTCACATCTTTCTACAGACTTTGAGACTAACAAGACCTTTCCGGAAGTAACCAATCCACAATTTAACCTTTAAATTATTGTTTAGGCAGTTCAGAGCCCTTCCTTTCAGCCACTGCATGCTGTTGTCATAATTTAGTTGTCATCTTCCTAATTCTCCTTTTTTTTTTTTTTTTTTTTTTTACAAAACTGTAGTTTACCTCATTACTTGTCAGGTCAATGTAAACGAGTGCTAAGTGTCTGTTTGGGTGTCTGTGTCTGAGTGTGTTTCTTTGAGCGTCTGCTAGAGTGTCTATATGTGAATCCTTATGTGTATGTGTTTCAGTGTATGAGTGAGTCTGTGTGTTTGTATGTTACTACCTTTACAACATTTCCAAGTTTTAATAGACACTTAAGAATAAAGTGCATATACGTTTTAGTCACTTGGTAAGAAAAAAGCACATGTCAAAGGGGGGGGGGCTGATCAATGGTTGAGTCAGGGGCCCCAAAATTTCTAGTGGCGGCCCTGCTCAGTTCCTGTTATAAATGGAAGTGCAGAACACTGTTAAATCCAGCACAACCATTGGCTGCACACTCTAGTGACCTATTTATAACTGCCCCTAATTGGCCACAGCAGAGAAGGTAACACAAGTTACAACATGGCAGCTCCCAGTGTTTTATAGACACTAAAACTTTACACTTATTTTGTCACTTTTTAAACAACTAATGAAACTTTAAAAAATACATCTACATGTTAGTCATGGACTAATCTTTTCTTTGAATGCATCATTCTATCTAGCATGTAATTAGTGTTTAATGTCCCTTTAAAATTACCTTTCACTAGAACTAAGGGGCTTAGCTGAAACCTTGAACAAATGCCCCAGACCATTATTCCTCCTCCACCAAACTTTACAGTAGAAACTATGCATTATGATAGGTAGCATTATCCTGGAATCCACCACACCAGATTGTTACCTCAGTCTGCTCGATATTTAAAGGGATACTAAACCCAAATTGCTTATTGGTGGCTAAATGTAGCAACCAATCAGCAAGCACTATCCAGGGTCTGAACCAAAAATGGGCCAGCTTCTATGCTATAATTCCTGCATCTTCAAATAAAGATACCAAGAGAACGAAGACAAATTGATAATAGGAGTAAATTAGAAAATTGCTTAAAACTGCAAGCTCTATCCGAATCATAAAAGAAAAAATGTGGGTTTAGTGTCCCTTTAAACATAATTCATCACTCCAGAGAACATGCTTCCACTTCTGCAGTGTCCACTAGCAGCATGTTTTATTTATAATTTATTGTGCATGTTAACATGAGGCTTGTGTACAGCTTTTCGGTCATGGAAACCCATTTCATCAAGATCCCAATTCACAGTTAATTGTGTTTTAGGAACCTTCAATCTTTTTTTTTTTTTTTTTTTTTTGAATGTAGCTCATTATTACTTTGGTATTAAAAGTTCTTATGTGGCATAAAGACAAATGTCTTGTTATTCTCTGAAATTTTATATCAGAATATATCCTAATTTAACCAATATAATGCACAAGAATGAAAACTTCACCTTACGTGTCTCTTGTTTAACTAATAAGAACATTTGATGAATATGTATTTGGAATATTTAAATGATTAAATTAAACATATGTTTAAATGGGAATGGAACCTCCAATATACTAAATGACAGAACATATCATCATCCTATTAAGCCAAAAGTATCATTTAAAAAAGAGCATGAAGAAAAAAAAAATTGGTAACAAATGAGAGACATGCATAGGAGAATGAGAAAATATATAAAAATTCAGTAAAAGACCACATTGCCTGCAGTCTATCAGTTTACAATTTTAAGATATTTTTAAAGGGGTATTCTATTGTTAAAAACAAAAATGCCATATTTTTATTAGATCAGTGTCATTTCAAGCAAAATCACTTTTCTTAATACATATTTAAAGTAACAGCAAATTCAAAATTAAATTTTCATGATTCAGATACAGGGGTAGATTTAACAAGCAGCGGATGCTGCAATCTACCCCCGTAGTTTGCAGATCGCTGGATACATAAGTTAAGAAGCAGCGGTCGTAAGACCGCTGCTCCTTAATTTATCCACCAGCTCTGAGGCGCAGTAATCAGCCCGATGAGATACAATCGGGATGATTGACACCCCCTGTTAGGGCCCATTGGCTGCAAATGTGCAGGGGGCGGCATTGCACAAGCATTTCACTAGAAATGCTTGTGCAATGATAAATTCCGAAAGCCAATGGTGATGGCATTTATCGATGTGCGGCAGACATGATCAGCTACAGCAGATCGTGTCCACCTGCACATTGATAAATCATCCCCACAGCATGTAATTTTAAACAACGTTCCAGTTGACTTCAATTATCAAATTTGCTTTGTTCTTTTGGTATCCTTTGTTGAAGACTAAATCTAGGTAGGCTGGTAGGAGCTTCAGAGTGTGCACTTATCTATAGCTGTATATGGCAGCAGTGTTTGTAACTATGTATAATACAGCTATAAACAATGTTGCAAACATTGCTGACAGATGGTTAATAACCAGTGCACAAGGCGGCCTTCAACACTTTAGAAATCAGTTTAAGCCTACCTAGGTTTAACTTTCAAAAAGAATACAAAGAGAACAAAGAAAATTTGATGATGATTGTCATTTGGAGTACCTCAAGGATCTGTTCTGGTTCCTCTACTCTTCTCCATCTATACTTCTTCGATGGGTAAACTTATCAACATTTATGGCTTCAAATATCACCTCTATGCTGATGACACCCAGCTCTACCTCTCCAGCCCTGCTCTCTCTTCCTCTGTCCTTTCTCATTTCAGTGACTGCTTATCTGGTATTTTTTCCTGAATGACCTCTCACCACCTAAAGATTAACATGTCCAAGACTGAGCTCCTTCTTATCCCCCCCCCAAGCTTTACGCCGACTTCTGAATTCTCTATCCCTGTTGACGGCATCACCATTTCCCCATCGCCCCAAGTCCGCTGCCTCTGAGTTACACTGGACTCAAATCTATCCATCGTCCCCCATATCTAATCACTTTCTACATCCTGCCGCAACCATCTACACAATATTTCCAAGATTCACCCTTTTCTGAGTGCTAACACCACAAAACAAACAATCCACTCCCTTGTCATTTCCCAACTTGACTACGGCAATAACCTACTCGCTGGCATTCCTCTTTCCTGCCTCTCCCCCCTTCAATACATCCTTAATGCCTCTTCCAGGCTGATCCACCTTTCCCATCGCTCTGTATCTGCTGCACCTCTCTGTGAGTCCCTTCATTGGCTCCCCATTCACAGCAGAATTAAATTCATAATTCTCATCCTTACATACAAAGCTCTCACTAACGCTGCTCCCCTCTACCTATCCTCTCTAATAAACAAGTATACTCCAGCCTGCCCCCTAAGATCCAACAATGGCCTCTCATGCTAGACTGCAAGACTTGTGTCGTGCAGCACCTACCTTCTGGAACACTCTCCCTCATGCTGTCAGGCTTTGACATAATCTTTCTTCCTTTAAATGCTCCCTGAAGACTTTTCTGTTCAAAGAAGCCTACCACCCAACTCAATAATGAATTAATTTCACTTACCTAACATTTCCCTCATCTAACTCTGCATTAACATCTTTCTCAATCTTGCAGTCCTCACCTCCTGTTTCTCAACCTCCTACCCTTCTAGATTGTAAGTTCCCACAGGAATAGGGCCCTCAATTCCTCCTGTATGTGTTTGTAAATGTTGTCCTGTCTCTTATAAGTCTTATATTGTTTTATTTAAATGAATTGTATCCATGAAAAGCGCTGCAGAATATGTTGGCGCTTCATAAATAAAGTATAATAATAAAGTATAATAATTTTTTTTTAATTTTTTTTTTTAAATGCATGCCCTATCTGAACCATGGAAGTTTAATTTGGACTTAAAGGGACAGTTAAGTCCAAATAAAAAAATGGGCATGTAATTTTAAACAACTTTCCAATTTACTTTTATCACTAATTTTTCCTTGTTCTTTTGGTATTCTTAGTTGAAAGCTAAACCTAGGAGTTTCATATGCTAGCTTCTTAGACCTTGAAGGCCGCCTCTAATTTTAATGCATTTTGACAGTTTTTCACTGCTGGAGGGCTTAAGTTCATGTGTTTTATATAGATAATATTGAGCTCATGCACTTGTATGTACAGAGGAGTGAGCACTGATTGGCTAAAATGCAAGTATGTCAAAAGAACTGAAATAAGGGGGCAGTCTGCAGAGGTTTAGATACAAGGTAAGTACAGATATTATAACTGTGCTGGTTATGCAAAAACTGGGGAATGGGTAAACAAGGGATTATCTATCTTTTAAAACAACAACATTTCTGGTGTTGACTGTCCCTTTAGCTATCCCTCTTGCATGAACAAGTCTACACTGCAAGGTCTCAGGAGCTGATAGAGGATGGGTAGATGAGAGAGGGAATTAGGAGAAAATAATGACATTAAAGGGACATTATACACTCATTTTTTCTTTGCATAAATGTATTGTAGATGATCTATTTATATAGCCCATAAAGTTTTTTTAAAAAATAAATGTATAGTTTTGCTTATTTTTAAATAACATTGCTCTGATTTTCAGACTCCTAACCAAGCCCCAAAGTTTTATGTGAATACCGTCAGCTACCTTCTCCAGCTTGCTCCTGTTTGTGTAAATGGTCTTTTCATATGCAAAAGAAGGGGGAGGTGGGAGAGTGTCTTATATCTCACTTACAGTGGGCTTTCCAACTACCTTTTCAACAGAGCTAAACTGAAAGCTTCTAAGTAAGTTTTTAAACAGTTTTATACTGGATTTTTATATCAGTATCTGTGCATCTTATTCTTTATAGTATTGTCTATTACATGCAGTTATATGAAAATGAGTGTATACTGTCCATTTAAGTGCAAACCTTTTAAAAGAAAAACAAAACAATAAAACATTCATATAGTGACTGATACTGATGTGAATATATTTTTTGAGTAAAATATGTAAATCTATTATAATATATTATAAAACAAAAATGTAAAATAACCATATTGAAGGAACATGTTACTCAATTTTTTTCTATACTTTATATGAAAGAACAGCTGTTAAACAAGTTAAATTATTATTTGCATGAAAATGGTTAAGAAAATGCTGTTTAATAGGAAAAATTACACTGCACCAAAACACCCAGCCATGACTCAATTCTCCCTTACTAATGCTTCATCATTTAGTCCTGCAAGGCATCATGCAGATGTTGTTAGGTATGCAGTTTGGCATTGGTTGTGTACTATGCAATACACACCTTAGTAAATATCCAATCTTACCAGTCTGATTTGGCAAATAGAGACAAAGATGAATTCAGCTACTATAAGGCTTACAAAACTATTCTACATTTAGGGGTAGATTTATTAACTTTTGGGGGCGGACATTGCTATATGTCGACTGTCGGCATTTAACATTGCACAAGCATTTCTAGTGAAATGCTTGTGCAATGCCACCCACTGCACATTTGCAGCAAATTAGCCGCTAGCAGGGGTGTCAATCATCCCAATCGTATCTCAGAGGTGGCGGACGAGTTAAGGAGTAGTACATATTTTTTCCTTTCATGATTCAGATAGAGCATGCAATTTTAAATAACTTTCCAATTTATTTCTATTATCTAATTTATTTTATTATCTTTGTATCCCTTTTTGAAAAGTTTACCTAGGTTGGCTAAGAAGCTGCTGATTGGTGGCTGCCCATATATACCTCTTTCCATTGGCTTTCAGCTTACTCCCAGTAATGCATTGCTGCTCATTTAACAAAGGATAACAAGTGAATGAAGCAAATGAGATAACAGAAGTAAATTGGAAAGTTGTTTACAATTGTATGATCTAGCTGAACCATGACATAAATATTTTAGGTTTCATGTCCCTTTAAGTGGATAAGCTTGTTGCTTACTCAGATAGCTTTTTATTAAAGATATCAATGTTTAATAAATATGTATTATGGATTTGTGTTGAGTTTCTACCAATACAGAGGCTTGTTACAATTCATTTACAGATTAATGCTGCCATAAATGCAAATCAGTTCCTTTCCATTAAACACACCTTAAAGGGATATGAAGTCCCATCATTTTCTTGAATGGTTCAGATAGAGAATACAATAAAAAGAAAAAAAATGTTCCCATTTCCTTCTATTGTCAAATTGACTTTGCTTTCTATGTGGAAAATCAGGTAGTTAGGCTCAGGAGTGTTCATGTGTCTTGAGCTCTACATAGCAGCATATTTGCAAGAATACTTTGAACAAAATACATTTTCAAGGGCACTAGATGGCAGCAGTGGTTCCTGCCATGTAGTGCAACGGACATGTGCACGCTACCTTCCTAGGTATCTCTGCAACAAAGAAGTCCACGAGAACAAAGCACATTTGACAATAGAAGTAAATTGAAAAAAAATGTACAAATTGTATGTTCTGTTTGAATAGCAAAAGAAAAATGATTAGTTACATGCCCCCTTTATGACACTGTTAAAGTCCACAGTAATTTTAGAAACATTTGTAAAATTATTTAGTCATACAATTACATGAAAAATAGTTGTACCTCTCTCTAATCATTACACTACCTCACAACTTTTGGTAAATTGTGTTCCAGGTCTCTGGAGATATTTATGAGCGTATCAAGCAATTAAAATGTTACTTGATAAATCTGTCACATCTTTTCTAATTTACATTTTATTAGAAGACAAGCAGTGGTACAATATGTTTATGTATTTGTGCATATATAATATATTCACATTTCATCTTGAGCACTTTTATGAACATTTTATTTTAAAAGGGCTCTTTCAACTACAAATTTGACACATATTTAGCATAAGGTAAAGCTTTTCTGAAGTCTAATGAAATGGTTGAGACTTTAACAGTTTCAAGATTAAAATACCTCCTTAGTCATTTTAATGTTATGTCTTTTATGATTAGTGTGAAAGATGAAATTTTAATTGGTAGTTGTTGTCAGGATAGATGATTACGAATGCATCATGCAGGGGTCTAACATTTTTACGAGACCTGTGTCTATCTTTGTGTGAGCTGGAGATAGTGAAAAAACATAATTTATGTAAGAACTTACCTGATAAATTCATTTCTTTCATATTAGCAAGAGTCCATGAGCTAGTGACATATGGGATATACATTCCTACCAGGAGGGGCAAAGTTTCCCAAACCTCAAAATGCCTATAAATACACCCCTCACCACACCCACAATTCAGTTTAACGAATAGCCAAGAAGTGGGGTGATAAAAAAGTGCGAAAGCATATAAAATAAGGAATTGGAATAATTGTGCTTTATACAAAATCATAACCACCACAAAAAAAGGGTGGGCCTCATGGACTCTTGCTAATATGAAAGAAATGAATTTATCAGGTAAGTTCTTACATAAATTATGTTTTCTTTCATGTAATTAGCAAGAGTCCATGAGCTAGTGACGTATGGGATAATGACTACCCAAGATGTGGATCTTTCCACACAAGAGTCACTAGAGAGGGAGGGATAAAATAAAGACAGCCAATTCCTGCTGAAAATAATCCACACCCAAAATAAAGTGTAACGAAAAACATAAGCAGAAGATTCAAACTGAAACCGCTGCCTGAAGTACTTTTCTACCAAAAACTGCTTCAGAAGAAGAAAATACATAAAAATGGTAGAATTTAGTAAAAGTAAGCAAAGAGGACCAAGTTGCTGCTTTGCAGATCTGATCAACCGAAGCTTCATTCCTAAACGCCCAGGAAGTAGATACTGACCTAGTAGAATGAGCTGAAATTCTCTGAGGCGGAATTTTACCCGACTCAACATAGGCAAGATGAATTAAAGATTTCAACCAAGATGCCAAAGAAATGGCAGAAGCTTTCTGGCCTTTCCTAGAACCGGAAAAGATAACAAATAGACTAGAAGTCTTACGGAAAGATTTCGTAGCTTCAACATAATATTTCAAAGCTCTAACAACATCCAAAGAATGCAACGATTTCTCCTTAGAATTCTTAGGATTAGGACATAATGAAGGAACCACAATTTCTCTACTAATGTTGTTGGAATTCACAACTTTAGGTAAAAATTCAAAAGAAGTTCGCAACACCGCCTTATCCTGATGAAAAATCAGAAAAGGAGACTCACAAGAAAGAGCAGATAATTCAGAAACTCTTCTAGCAGAAGAGATGGCCAAAAGGAACAAAACTTTCCAAGAAAGTAATTTAATATCCAATGAATGCATAGGTTCAAACGGAGGAGCTTGAAGAGCTCCCAGAACCAAATTCAAACTCCAAGGAGGAGAAATTGACTTAATGACAGGTTTTATACGAACCAAAGCTTGTACAAAACAATGAATATCAGGAAGAATAGCAATCTTTCTGTGAAAAAGAACAGAAAGAGCAGAGATTTGTCCTTTCAAAGAACTTGCGGACAAACCCTTATCTAAACCATCCTGAAGAAACTGTAAAATTCTCGGTATTCTAAAAGAATGCCAAGAAAAATGATGAGAAAGACACCAAGAAATATAAGTCTTCCAGACTCTATAATATATCTCTCGAGATACAGATTTACGAGCCTGTAACATAGTATTAATAACGGAGTCAGAGAAACCTCTTTGACCAAGAATCAAGCGTTCAATCTCCATACCTTTAAATTTAAGGATTTCAGATCCTGATGGAAAAAAGGGCCTTGTGACAGAAGGTCTGGTCTTAACGGAAGAGTCCACGGTTGGCAAGAGGCCATCCGGACAAGATCCGCATACCAAAACCTGTGAGGCCATGCCGGAGCTACCAGCAGAACAAACGAGCATTCCTTCAGAATCTTGGAGATTACTCTTGGAAGAAGAACTAGAGGCGGAAAGATATAGGCAGGATGATACTTCCAAGGAAGTGATAATGCATCCACTGCCTCCGCCTGAGGATCCCGGGATCTGGACAGATACCTGGGAAGTTTCTTGTTTAGATGGGACGCCATCAGATCTATTTCTGGAAGTTCCCACATTTGAACAATCTGAAGAAATACCTCTGGGTGAAGAGACCATTCGCCCGGATGCAACGTTTGGCGACTGAGATAATCCGCTTCCCAATTGTCTACACCTGGGATATGAACCGCAGAGATTAGACAGGAGCTGGATTCCGCCCAAACCAAGATTCGAGATACTTCTTTCATAGCCAGAGGACTGTGAGTCCCTCCTTGATGATTGATGTATGCCACAGTTGTGACATTGTCTGTCTGAAAACAAATGAACGATTCTCTCTTCAGAAGAGGCCAAAACTGAAGAGCTCTGAAAATTGCACGGAGTTCCAAAATATTGATCGGTAATCTCACCTCCTGAGATTCCCAAACTCCTTGTGCCGTCAGAGATCCCCACACAGCTCCCCAACCTGTGAGACTTGCATCTGTTGAAATTACAGTCCAGGTCGGAAGCACAAAAGAAGCCCCCTGAATTAAACGATGGTGATCTGTCCACCATGTTAGAGAGTGTCGAACAATCGGTTTTAAAGATATTAATTGAGATATCTTCGTGTAATCCTTGCACCATTGCTTCAGCATACAGAGCTGAAGAGGTCGCATGTGAAAACGAGCAAAGGGGATCGCGTCCGATGCAGCAGTCATAAGACCTAGAATTTCCATGCATAAGGCTACCGAAGGGAATGATTGTGACTGAAGGTTTCGACAAGCTGAAATCAACTTTAGACGTCTCTTGTCTGTTAAAGACAGAGTCATGGACACTGAATCCATCTGGAAACCCAGAAAGGTTACCCTTGTCTGAGGAATCAAAGAACTTTTTGGTAAATTGATCCTCCAACCATGATCTTGAAGAAACAACACAAGTCGATTCGTATGAGATTCTGCTAAATGTAAAGACTGAGCAAGTACCAAGATATCGTCCAAATAAGGAAATACCACAATACCCTGTTCTCTGATTACAGACAGCAGGGCACCGAGAACCTTTGTAAAAATTCTTGGAGCTGTAGCTAGGCCAAACGGCAGAGCCACAAATTGGTAATGCTTGTCCAGAAACGAGAATCTCAGGAACTGATAATGATCTGGATGAATCGGAATATGCAGATATGCATCCTGTAAATCTATCGTGGACATATAATTCCCTTGCTGAACAAAAGGTAAGATAGTCCTTACAGTTACCATCTTGAACGTTGGTATCCTTACATAACGATTCAATATTTTTAGATCCAGAACTGGTCTGAAAGAATTCTCCTTCTTTGGTACAATGAAGAGATTTGAATAAAACCCCATCCCCTGTTCCGGAACTGGAACTGGCATAATTACTCCAGTCAACTCTAGATCTGAAACACATTTCAGAAATGCTTGAGCTTTTACTGGATTTACTGGGACACGGGAAAGAAAAAATCTCTTTGCAGGAGGTCTCAACTTGAAACCAATTCTGTACCCTTCTGAAACAATGCTCTGAATCCAAAGATTGTGAACAGAATTGATCCAAATTTCCTTGAAAAAACGTAACCTGCCCCCTACCAGCTGAGCTGGAATGAGGGCCGCACCTTCATGTGGACTTAGAAGCAGGCTTTGCCTTTCTAGCTGGCTTGGATTTATTCCAGACTGGAGATGGTTTCCAAACTGAAACTGCTCCTGAGGATGAAGGATCAGGCTTTTGTTCTTTGTTGAAACGAAAGGAACGAAAACGATTATTAGCCCTGTTTTTACCTTTAGATTTTTTATCCTGTGGTAAAAAAGTTCCTTTCCCACCAGTAACAGTTGAAATAATGGAATCCAACTGAGAACCAAATAATTTGTTACCCTGGAAAGAAATGGAAAGTAAAGTTGATTTAGAAGCCATATCAGCATTCCAAGTTTTAAGCCATAAAGCTCTTCTAGCTAAAATAGCTAGAGACATAAACCTGACATCAACTCTGATAATATCAAAAATGGCATCACAGATAAAATTATTAGCATGCTGAAGAAGAATAATAATATCATGAGAATCACGATGTGTTACTTGTTGCGCTAAAGTTTCCAACCAAAAAGTTGAAGCTGCAGCAACATCAGCCAAAGATATAGCAGGTCTAAGAAGATTACCTGAACACAGATAAGCTTTTCTTAGAAAGGACTCAATTTTCCTATCTAGAGGATCCTTAAACGAAGTACCATCTGACGTAGGAATAGTAGTACGTTTAGCAAGGGTAGAAATAGCCCCATCAACTTTAGGGATCTTGTCCCAAAATTCTAATCTGTCAGACGGCACAGGATATAATTGCTTAAAACGTTTAGAAGGAGTAAATGAATTACCCAAATTATCCCATTCTTTGGAAATTACTGCAGAAATAGCATTAGGAACAGGAAAAACTTCTGGAATAACCACAGGAGCTTTAAATACCTTATCTAAACGTTTAGAATTAGTATCAAGAGGACCAGAATCCTCTATTTCTAAAGCAATTAGAACTTCTTTAAGTAAAGAACGAATAAATTCCATTTTAAATAAATATGAAGATTAATCAGCATCAACCTCAGTGACAGAATCCTCTGAACCAGAGGAGTCATCAGAATCAGAATGATGATGTTCATTTAAAAATTCATCTGTAGGGAGAGAAGTTTTAAAAGATTTTTTACGTTTACTAGAAGGAGAAATAACAGACATAGCCTTCTTTTATGGATTCAGAAACAAAATCTCTTATATTATCAGGAACATTCTGCACCTTAGATGTTGAGGGAACTGCAACAGGCAATGGTACTTTACTAAAGGAAATATTATCTGCTTTAACAAGTTTGTCATGACAATCAATACAAACAACAGCTGGAGAAATAGCTACCAAAAGTTTACAGCAGATACACTTAGCTTTGGTAGATTCAGCACTTGACAGCGATTTTCCTGTAGTATCTTCTGGCTCAGATGCAACGTGAGACATCTTGCAATATGAAAGAGAAAAAACAACATATAAAGCAAAATTGATCAAATTCCTTAAATGACAGTTTCAGGAATGGGAAAGAATGCCAAAGAACAAGCTTCTAGCAACCAGAAGCAATAAAAAATGAGACTTAAATAATGTTGAGACAAAAGTGACGCCCATATTTTTTCGCGCCAAATAAGACGCCCACATTATTTGGCGCCTAAATGCTTTTTGGCGCCAAAAATGACGCCACATCCGGAACGCCGACATCTTTGGCGCGAAATAACGTCAAAGAATGACGCAACTTCCGGCGACACGTATGACGCCGGAAACGGAAATAGAATTTTTGCGCCAAAAAAGTCCGCGCCAAGAATGACGCAATAAAATGAAGCATTTTCAGCCCCCGCGAGCCTAACAGCCCACAGGGAAAAAGTCAAATTTTAAGGTAAGAAAAAATGGTCAAATCAAAATGCATTATCCCAAATATGAAACTGACTGTCTGAAAATAAGGAAAGTTGAACATTCTGAGTCAAGGCAAATAAATGTTTGAATACATATATTTAGAACTTTATAAACAAAGTGCCCAACCATAGCTTGGAGTGTCACAGAAAATAAGACTTACTTACCCCAGGACACTCATCTACATATAGCAGATAGCCAAACCAGTACTGAAACGAGAATCAGCAGAGGTAATGGTATATATAAGAGTATATCGTCGATCTGCAAAGGGAGGTAAGAGATGAATCTCTACGACCGATAACAGAGAACCTATGAAATAGACCCCTTAGAAGGAGATCACTGCATTCAAATAGGCAATACTCTCCTCACATCCCTCTGACATTCACTGCACGCTGAGAGGAAAACCGGGCTCCAACTTGCTGCGGAGCGCATATCAACGTAGAATCTAGCACAAACTTACTTCACCACCTCCATCGGAGGCAAAGTTTGTAAAACTGAATTGTGGGTGTGGTGAGGGGTGTATTTATAGGCATTTTGAGGTTTGGGAAACTTTGCCCCTCCTGGTAGGAATGTATATCCCATACGTCACTAGCTCATGGACTCTTGCTAATTACATGAAAGAAAGTTTCATCAAAGGACTTTTTGACTTGCTATTTGCAATATGGCGAGTCTTGGATAAATGCAGAGCTTATTTTTATATATAGCTAGAGAAAATTAATTAATTATAAGTCATCATAAAAAAATACTACAACTATGTTGCAGGGTCACAGTTTTCAGTATGTCATACATATTTGAACTGTTTATTATATTAGATGGAACAAATAACAAAAGACATTAATGTACATTGATACCTTTTTTGTAATGAGATTCTTCAAAGTTGAGCTTTAAAAGCTTTCAAAACCCACAACAAACCCATTTTTTTTCTTTCATGATTCAGTTAAGAATACAAATTTAAATATATGTTATTCTTTGATGAAGGAGCAGCAAAATCCTACTTGGAGTTAGCTGAAAGCCAATGAAAATATGTATATATGTGCAACCACCAATCAACAGCTTCTGAACCTACCTAGGTTGGCTTTTCAGCAATGGATACAAAGAGAACTAAACAAATTAGATAATAGAAATACATTTGAAAGTAATTTTAAAGTGCATGCTCTATCTGAATCATGAAAGAAAAAAATGGGTTTCATGTCCCTTTAAACACAGTCCATAACTGCAATTTTCAGCCATGTCACAAATCTTTAAAGATAGAGAATACAATTTTAAGCAACTTTCTAATTTACTCCTATTATCAATTTCTCTTCGTTCCCTTGGTATCTATTATTTTTTATTTATTTTTTTAAATAATTTTTTTTATTGAGGTTTTGCTCAGTATACATAAAAAAAGCATTGATCGCCTTTTACCAAAAAGAAAACAATCAATAATACAAATAGAAATATAATGGTAACAATATGTCAACAATTGTAAAATAAACAATAGGTAGGCTAATAAAACCTCTATTTTGTAATACACTAGCATAATAGGCTGACTGGTTAGAAGTCAAATTTATCGGCCACGTGGCCTAGGAGTGTGAGACATAGTTGACAGTCAGATGGGCAGCTCTTTATGAGCTTCAAAGAAAAAATAAGTAAATATATAGTAAAAGGGAGGGGAAAATTCGAAATAGTCAATAACAATCAGCAGGTAAGCACCGCTTAAAATATAAAAGTTATTGAACTAGAGTGCATAGCAAATGAAGGAGAAGGTAGGAAAGATAGGGGACGGGGACGGAGCCAGATAAAAGAGTATTATGAGGAATGTGGTTAAACATCTAAAGTAGCTACAAAGAGGGGGACTATGGAGCAGGGTACAAATAGGATCCATGTAGTATAAGGAAGTTTGAAATTTAATGATACATATATATGGAAATATTCCATTAGGGGGCTTCTACCGGGTATATCTATTAAAGCAACCCAGAGGAGTTATATACTAAGACATTAAGAGAAATCCAGGGCTTAATTTAATATAAAGGAGGATTTTTTAGTCAGGGGGTTATTTCTATATATGCAGGTTGATGGCTGGGAGGAAAGGTATCTATGCCAGGATGAATTGTATGAGAATGAGAGATGATGACATGAAGAATAGTCAAGAGAAAGTTGTTAAACTATACTATAGGTGAAAGTCATCGTTCAATGACGTCTATGCTATACAGAGTGTAAATATTGCATGAGGCGGTAGCTTAAGAATAGCTATGACAATAGTGTAAGCTAGCACTATCAAGTGTTACGATAAAAATGTGTAGTGATTGCTAAAACCTAGCCCATGAGGGAAATGCTCATGTTAGCTATGTAGGCATTTTGACTTTGATTAGCCCCTCTATCTGGTGCGTAGTTCTATCGCCTCATGTCTAACCTAATAGCGGCTTACGAAAAAGAAGTATGTGACTATCTACACGAGGACAAGCACCTGGCTATGTATCCCATACATGAATAGCAAAAATGCATATAAGCATATTTAGCTACCCCTTTGTACCTAAATAGAGAGGGCCTCAAAACAACAAGTAATGTGAGACTAGTATGGAGCATAATAAGACGTAATAAACAAAACGTGAACGTATTGGTTAGTAATAAGCTACTGGAAAGTAGGTAAAGTCCATAAATAGTTGGAGCTAGTGAGTGCGTTGAGTATAATCATTTTACTATTCTCTAAAGCGGTGCATAGTAAAAGTCAGTCTCCAAATGTCTATTTTATGGTAATGAGAATATCAACTCGTAAGTTGGTTTAGTAACTAGGGGCGTAGGCTTCTCTAAGATTATTGGTCAAATGTGTGCAAATAAACTATATCAGCATAATAGGTAGTGAGAAACTTTTAACAAGTACACATGTAAAACGGTGCACCAGAACAGAGCCACAGAGTTCATCAATGTATGACAGGTATCTAACCGGAATAAGTAGTAAAAATTAACGGCGTCCTATGGTAAAATATAATACAAAAGCAGATTGTGCGTCTTGAATTGGGTTTGTACATTCTCTGTTAGTCTAACTATCTTAACAGCTGTCTATGAGGGTATTATTGAATGAGAATTTGCATTAGACTTTGCTGCCCCTATGTATATCTGATCCCATAAATAGATAAACTGAAGCTTCATCCCTATCCTATACCTTAGCTATTGAGATACACATCACTAGTTTATATAACATAATAGGGAAAACAGGGCACAAATAAACATATAACCCAGATACATAGTCAATACAATGCAACAAGAAAACTAGTAAAAGGGAGCAAAACCATTAGGGAGACTTAGTATTAATTCCAGAAGATGACAATGAACGTCTGCACCACGCTTCTCTAGCTATAAGCATCACACATTTTAGAGCAGGGTGAAAATACTTAACTATGCCATAGCGAGGATACATAGAGCTATATTTCTAGAAGGTGACTAATATATATACAGATTATGTTCAAAGTTATATTTGTCACAGAATTAGACACTCCTTACCCGATCTTAATAAAAGTGTGGCTTAGGGTAGCATGGTTATATCATATATAATGCAAGATCTGTCAGAGAGCATGTATCAAGTCATTGAAGGTATATAAAGTAGAGTTCTGGTAAGATAACAGTTTATGCATAAGATATAAGAGTTATCAGGAGACAGTGAGTGGTATGTGCTTGAGACCTACTATTGGGTGCTAAATAGAATTTACCATATATAATGGCTGCATGTGGTTATACTATATGACATTTAAATCTAGCTTATCAACTAAATGCAGCCCACTAATATTCTCATAGAAATGTCCAGCAGACACTGGTACAAGGAAGGCTTATGTGGGAGCAGGAGTCTATGCCTTCAGTAGCGTAGCGTTCATATCACCCTACTCCATCCCTTGCATAGGGACGTAGTGATTACACTCGGGCATTAGTTCTGGACCACTTGGTGCATAGATCTCTCTAGATAGCTGTAGTACTAGACCACAATGACCAGCCTTGTAGTGCAGACATATACAGCCCTTTAGGGAGTCTCAGTGATCTTCCTCTGTAATCAGCAACTGGGATTCGTCTGTGGTTGCATCTTCATATACGGAGTCGTGGTTCAGATGGGCGACCTCAACAATGCAGACGTCTGATAGGTAAAGTTCCATGCTAGAGCCACATCGCTGTGTGTACATGTCGTCATTACTTGTAGAGTGAGCGCTACTGGGATCCCTCTTAGATAACGTAGCATTTAAGATCATATCACCTCTTCCAAGCGATATCCGATGAACCTCCTTTTTGCCACCCGATAGGAGCTCGGCTTGCGTAGTCTGCGCCTGCAGGGACTCGGCTCTGCTTTCTGCCATCTTAGTTACTTCATCTTCTCCCACGACACGTGGCGCTCTGATTATGGACACCAGCTCAAGAAAATTGTTTTGCATTTGCAGCATAATTTTAGTTAGGAGCTCATCCATGTTCAGCCGTTATAGAGTTTCAGATTTAGCTGGAGAAAGTTGGCTGTAGTGGTTGTAGGGTCCCGCATCCAACGGTCTGAGATGCAAAAGCCTTCTCTCTTTAATGCTCCAATAAAATAAGCTAGTCGTTCTTTTCAGAGCGCTCCTAAAAACAGGAATTAGTCGTTGGGCATTGCCATGCTAGGAAAACCTTTTTTTTTGCCACAAATATATATGTAGTTTGGCCCCAAACAAGGAGCCTAAAAGATATGCGTCTGGCTCCAACAGCTGCTGGCTCTGCTCCCCTCGTTCCCTTGGTATCTTTATTTGAAAAGCAGAAATGTAAACTTAGGAGCTGGCCCATTTTTGGTTCAGCACCTGGGCAGCGCTTACTGATTTGTGACACTTTCTCTTTGCGAAACCAGAGTTTTGAGGTTGCGCTAACCCGACGCACGTTAACTTCAATTGCGCTTAAAGCGACATGAAACCCACATTTTTTTCTTTCATTATTTAGAAAGAGCATTAAATTTTAAACAGCTTTCTGATTTACTTCTATTGTCTAAATTACTTCATTCTCTTGATATTCTTTTCTGAAAAGCATATCTAGATAGGCTCAGTAGCTGCTGATTGGTGGCTGCACATAAATGCCTTGTGTGATTGGCTCACCCATGTGCATTGCTATTTCTTCAACAAGAATATCTAAAAAATTAAGCAAATTAGATAATATAAGTAAATTGGAAAGATGTTTAAAATGGTACTCTCTTCCTGAATCATGGAAGAAAGTTTTTGGGTTTAGTGTCTCTTTAAGCCATCAAATTTACATTCAACTTGAAATACGAGCACTACATCCAACACACACACACAAACAGCCACGATAAACCTGATATTGCTCGTGTGACATCCATAATCTGCCCCTTAGTGTTTAATGTTTTTTTTTTGTTTTTTTTTTAGTAACATGAGTGTGCATTTTGTGCTCATTTTTTATTTTACTATATGCTAAATTATTCATTTTTTAAGAAATATATTAGTTTAGGAGATTTGTAGAATATGTAATTTTAAAACCTGGATTTTTAATTTATCATTATTATTGTCATCATCATCATCATCATCAGGGTGACATCGTGTATTGAGGTAGTGGAAATGTTTATTGTCTACATTATTGTTTATAACACATGGATGTAGATAGTGGGGAAAAATCTTTTTTTAATTTTATTAATATTATTTAAAGGCTGTTTATCACCAGGTTTTACAAAAATAGCTATTTCTTTAATGACAAACATTTGCTACCAAGAGGATAAGAGAGTTAAGCCATTTTCTAATTGGTAAAACAGGTATTTGCAAAGCAAGATAGTTTGCTTTATCATTTCTCTTTATTTGAGAAAGAAAAAAATAACCTTAGCAAAATTAAATTAAATAATAGAGATAAAGAATTCTATCACCAAACATATTGCTATAATTTATTGGAGACATTTTCTATAACACATTTAAAAAAATAGATTTTAAGCACAAACTTTAATGACACAATAACTTGAAAATATTATTTAGCACTGTAATTTGTTATCCTATTATTTTATGGTTAATACAAGAAGAGAAATTACTGGCCTCACTTATGTCTGAAGTATTTTCCAGTATTATTACATGATACCAATTCACTAACACAATTTTTTTGGTGAATTCAAAAAATTGTTTAGAAGTGATTCTAACCTTAAAGGTACAAGAAACCCAACATTTTTTCTTTCAGGGTTCAGAAAGAACATACAATTTTAAACATCTTTCCAATTTACTTCTATTAACACATTTGCTTAATTCTCTTGTTATCCTTTGTTGAAGCCAATGACAAGAAGCATATATGTGCAGCCACCAATCAGCAGCAAGCTCCTAGTAGTGCATTACTGCTGCTGAGCCTACCTAGGTATCCTTTTCAAAAAGGATACCAGGAAATCGAAGGGAATTCACTAATAAAAGTAAATTGGTAAGTTGTTTAAACATTCATGATTCAGATAGAGCGCACAAATTTAATTTTGACTTTACTATCCCTTTTAAGGGATATATGAAAGAGCAGCAATTAAATGTAAAAATAAAATGCATGTAAAAAAGTTAAAGGGACACTAAGCACCATGCAAAAACACGATATTGCTGTTGTCTTGCCATAAAACAACATCAGCCAAGGATAAAAACTTTTTGTTTGTTGCAATTGTTTTTCAATAGCATAACTCCACACACCACGTGCCTCATTTGGAGGAGCCAATCTGCAGACAACAATGCTACCCATGGTAATTATGTTAGTAGAGGGGTGTATTACCTACTAGGCAAACAAGACATGGGCCTAGGGCAGCAGATAGAGGGGCAGCACTTTTTTATATCATACAGTGTAACAAATCCGGGCGCCTTCAAATTAACCCCTGGCCCCCTATTTTTGATGCCCCAAGGGCATCTACTACTTGCCTCCTCTAACCGCCACCTGCCGTTACCAGCCACGTGGCAAACTGTATATCCCAGAATGCCACATAGTCAGAGAAGATGCAACCTGGGCTGCTTGTTATTGCACTTGGTGATTATGACTGGAGTAACTGGTGATCACACCGTGTAAAACCCATTGGCTCTGCCCAACAATGGCCATTGCTCACAGCACAACCGAGTAGGTCTTCTTGGACTTTTTGCTCAAGGAACCACCTGAATCAAAGTCAAAGGGGCTGTGTCTGGAGCTTGCTGTAAACAAGATTACGCCCTGTATCGGCATGGGTCGTCCTCTGCTTCTTTCACCTAGGAAATCACAATGGGTGAGTTGCAGTCAGAGTTGCTGGACTTAGGTTTGCCAACAGGTCTGGCTCCTCCCTGCTTTTACACCTGTGCTGGAGGCATTGCTGCTTGTTATTATCAGGGGCGGAACTACTGCCAGTGCATGGGGTGCCACGTCACCGGGATGCGAGGTCTGGGGGGGCCCACACAGGGCTGTTTTAGAGGTGGATGAACCTGCCATTATGACTGCTCTGAACCGAAGAGGAGTCTGGCAGGGAAGGTTCTGGTGAATACAGCGTGCTGACCTGATACCTCTTAGTGTGGCCCCAACTCTGGCAGCACACAGTACATCCAGTTTAGTGCACCCATGAAGCTTCCCTGCCAGACTCATTTTAGGTCTCTACCTCAGAAAGGGGGAGAAGAAATTTCATGGGGCCGCAAAAAAAATCTTGCACCTGGGTCCACTAATCCTTATGTCCACCACGGGTTATTATTGCATGTGTCTGCACCCCTCATGTTTCTATTGTGACTGGCTCTTATACACGGATTGGTTTTGTTTGCGTTTCTGTCACCATTATATAGGTATTGTGTATTCCATCTCCTTTCACTATACCATTGTGTTTCTCTGACATCTCACATTCATGTGTGCTTCTATTACACCATTGCACTGGAAGAGGTATATGTCATTGCAAAATAAATGAACAGAAAAATGCCTTGTATCAAGAGATATATTGAAATTTGTCATGTTACATTATGAGCACAAAAAAAAATGATGGCTAAAAAGGCCTAAAACATGGATGGGGGAGGGGACAGCACTGCATTGTTTTGCAGTTATCTCAAATTAAATTAGAGAAAAATATGTAGGAGGTTTTGCCTTGATGAGTCAGCAGTGTGCATTACAACTCTGAGAATTAGAAAATCCACAATTTTCAGATATAAATTACAAGAAAAGGGAGAAAATAAATGAATGTGTATTGCAAAGTTGTTTATTGCACATAAGTAAACACTTTATTTTAAAATCACAAGGTATTTATTGTCCCTTTCAAGGGCTACTATTTTGGAAAAAGTGCATGCTGTGTGACTGCTGATTAGGTCAGTGGCAGTTTCTGTGAGGGACCAACAGTTCTTTGTGGCTCCAGAGTGGTACTTTAACTATTAAAGGGACACTCAATCAAAATTAAACTTTGATTATTCAGATAGCGCATGCAATTTTAGACAACTTTCCAATTTACTTTCAATAACAAACTACCAATAACAAAATTTTTGCACATTCTTTTTATATTTAAACTTTTTGAGTCACCAGCTCCTACTGAGCATGTGCAAGAATAAGCGTCTATGCATTTGTGAATGGCTGTTTGCTGTCACATGGTATGTGTATGCATTTGTGATAGGCTGATGGCTGTCATATGGTACAGGGGGAGTGGAAAAAGATGTAACTTTTAAAATTGTCAGAAAAAAAATCCACTACACATTTGAAGTTCAGACAAACTGCTATTGCATTGTCTTGTTATCTTGCATTTGTTGATTATGCAAATCTACTCTGTTGACTGGTCCTTTAACTAGTGTTAAAATGACATGCACTAACAAATTAGAGTATGTATGTTTTCTTCTAGAATAGCCCTTTAAGCAAAAGTTGTTTAAATTTAAAGTGAAACTAACCAGAAGTGCATGACTTTTTACAAGTGCATCCCAAAATTCTAATTACATTTTTTAAAGAACATCCTTCCTGCTTGTCTCTCCATTTTCTTTCTCCCCAGCATTTTGGAATATAAAATTATGTAGAAGATTATACATCTAGGTTTAATATTGTTAAAATGAGCAATAACATGATTTTAAAACAAACATTTATGTAAGATTTATTGTTTTTACTTGATAAAAAATAGCTATTTTAAGGACACAAGTTAACCAACTAAATATTACCTTAAACAACTGTCCTTATTCATGGGCAAGAAGGAAATGTTTTAAGTAAAATGTCGTACAGAGTAAAAACTGTATGAAAGCACAACTCACATGATAGACATGTGATGAGGATCATACAGAATTCTGGGTAGATTATTTGATAAATAGTGAAATCTTCAGCATCAATGCTTCATATTTATCAGTGGTACGAGGCTCTTTGCCTGATACTTGACGCACATAAGTTTGACAGTTTTTTTGATAAATAAATGTCAAATGGAGATTCGCATCAGCGATTAACAGCAAGCATATTTAACACAGAGAATGTGGTCAGGTTGAGTCATTGATAAATTGACCCCTTTGTGTAATTCAAATTTGAGTGCTCACCATAACCAATCAGGAGGGGGCAATGGGGATGATTTAGATTTAATATACTTGTTGGCTAATTGCAGGAAGTACATATTCTAGTGGTGTCACCGTTATTGCCAAAAAATAACTAGTGGCATAAAAGAGGAAGGCAATTAAAAAGAAGGCTCTGATAAACCTGAGTAGCCTAACCTCATGTTTACAGATTTAGGCATGGTATTTATTCCAACTCTTGGATGGTAAACATTTTAACATTTTTGGATCTAACCCTTGTGTTATGTTTGCTTTCCATGAAAATTCCCATATACCTAAAACCATGATCATTTTGTGCTTTACTGTAGAGTATTAGCTGACATTAAGACATGGCAGTCAAAAGGAAATATTCACATTTCAAACAAAGTACAATTTGAAAAGAAAAAAAATATAACTTTCCAATTGACTTCTGTTTTTAAATGTCTCGCTTTCTGCACACTTTGTTGAAACTCTGCTCTGTTTCATGAGAGCATATCTATATAGACTCAGGAATGTGCACATCTTGAGCTCTAAATAGATGGCAAAACCTCATTGATAGCAGTTCTCATTTGCTGTGTGAAATATCATGTATTGGGTCACTTGACACAACTGTTTAAAGGCAGGGATGTTCACTGGTGACATGCTGGAAAAGATATGAGGGGTGAGCTTCAAAATATTTTGAGCACGGTCTCGCCAGCCTAAAGAGTCTCATATTTATCAAGCTCCCTATGAAGACCGCTGCTCCATAACTTGTCCGCCTGCTCGTGGCCGCGGACAGAAATCAACCTGATCAAATACGATCTGGTTGAGTGACACCCCCTGCTAGCGGCCGATTGGATACGAATCTGCAGGGGGCGGTATTGCACAGCAGTTCACAAAAACTGCTGGTTCAATGATAAATGCCGACAGCGTATGCTGTCGGCATTTATCGATGTGCAGCGGACATGATACGCTATATCGTATCACGTCCACTCGCACTATAATAAATTGACCCCCATTAATCTAGCACATTAAAACAAACATTGTTGCAAACTCTGCTGTCTTATCATGCTTAAATGAACATTAAACACTAACTACATTTCATAAGCATAATACTTATTTTATTTGCTGCCTCCATCATCGGTGCCACCACTTTTAAATCTAGCTTTAACTACGTTCCAGTGCTGATGCGTTTGCACATGTGCAACAACTCTTCTTCAGATACCTGCAGTGTGAGTTTCCAAAATGGCAGCACCCATAATTAGAGGGAGGTGAATAAAATGTATTTAATGTTTAATTGCGTGAACACTCCTAAGCCTGCCTCAGTATGCTTTCATGGGAAGGAGCTAAGTTTCAAACATAGCATACCATTTTATAAGCTGCATCTGTAAAGCTACATTCATTTTTATTAGAAATTTGCTTCCACTGAATTGGTTTAAGATAGATCTTCACTAACACTTTTTATATTTCTTAATATATAGCCAGACACTAAACGCTCATTTCAGAATAATATGTGGCAAACTACCAAAAAGTGTTTTTCTTAGATTTATGCTACTTAATATTCCTTTTAGCAGGGTCTAATTATCTCAATAAAAGATTGAACTTTGAGTGGTTGGTAGCTTTGATCAGTCATTTTAACATGAATAATGAAAATAAGGCCTTCTTTTCTGCAGCTAAATGATCTTGATACCTTCAGGGTCACAAGGCTTTGCGATTAGTAGGCCTTACCAGCTTGCACCTAAACTTGTGACGCCACTTGGGGCATGTCTGCAAGCAAAATACATCCTTTTCTCATTGTGTTAAGTAGCATGTTTAATCACCCTAATATGTCAGAGAAATTAGCTTTAATTTAAACACATTGCTCTTTAAATGTGTCTGATTTTTCTCTATTAACTTTTCAATGCTTCCTTGGTAAAATACATTCTGGATAATGCTTACAGCATGGATTTTTTTAAAAACCCTATATAGTTTTTAAGTAAATTGTTACTATCTTATTTATCATATACAATGCATAATCTTGGTTGTGTTTCACACACACACACACATATATATATATATATATATATATATATATATATATATATATATATATATATATATATATATATATACAGGGAGTGCAGAATTATTAGACAAGTTGTATTTTTGAGGATTAATTTTATTATTGAACAACAACCATGTTCTCAATGAACCCAAAAAACTCATTAATATCAAAGCTGAATAGTTTTGGAAGTAGTTTTTAGTTTGTTTTTAGTTATAGCTATTTTAGGGGGATATCTGTGTGTGCAGCTGACTATTACTGTGCATAATTATTAGGCAACTTAACAAAAAACAAATATATACCCATTTCAATTATTTATTTTTACCAGTGAAACCAATATAACATCTCAACATTCACAAATATACATTTCTGACATTCAAAAACAAAACAAAAACAAATCAGTGACCAATATAGCCACCTTTCTTTGCAAGGACACTCAAAAGCCTGCCATCCATGGATTCTGTCAGTGTTTTGATCTGTTCACCATCAACATTGCGTGCAGCAGCAACCACAGCCTCCCAGACACTGTTCAGAGAGGTGTACTGTTTTCCCTCCTTGTAAATCTCACATTTGATGATGGACCACAGGTTCTCAATGGGGTTCAGATCAGGTGAACAAGGAGGCCATGTCATTAGATTTTCTTCTTTTATACACTTTCTTGCCAGCCACGCTGTGGATTACTTGGACGCGTGTGATGGAGCATTGTCCTGCATGAAAATCATGTTTTTCTTGAAGGATGCAGACTTCTTCCTGTACCACTGCTTGAACAAGGTGTCTTCCAGAAACTGGCAGTAGGACTGGGAGTTGAGCTTGACTCCATCCTCAACCCGAAAAAGGCCCCACAAGCTCATCTTTGATAATACCAGCCCAAACCAGTACTCCACCTCCACCTTGCTGGCGTCTGAGTCGGACTGGAGCTCTCTGCCCTTTACCAATCCAGCCACGGGCCCATCCATCTGGCCCATCAAGACTCACTCTCATTTCATCAGTCCATAAAACCTTAGAAAAATCAGTCTTGAGATATTTCTTGGCCCAGTCTTGACGTTTCAGCTTGTGTGTCTTGTTCAGTGGTGGTCGTCTTTCAGCCTTTCTTACCTTGGCCATGTCTCTGAGTATTGCACACCTTGTGCTTTTGGGCACTCCAGTGATGTTGCAGCTCTAAAATATGGCCAAACTGGTGGCAAGTGGCATCTTGGCAGCTGCACGCTTGACTTTTCTCAGTTCATGGGCAGTTATTTTGCGCCTTGGTTTTTCCACACGCTTCTTGCGACCCTGTTGACTATTTTGAATGAAACGCTTGATTGTTCGATGATCACGCTTCAGAAGCTTTGCAATTTTAAGAGTGCTGCATCCCTCTGCAAGATATCTCACTATTTTTGACTTTTCTGAGCCTGTCAAGTCCTTCTTTTGACCCATTTTGCCAAAGGAAAGGAAGTTGCCTAATAATTATGCACACCTGATATAGGGTGTTGATGTCATTAGACCACACCCCTTCTCATTACAGAGATGCACATCACTTAATATGCTTAATTGGTAGTAGGCTTTCGAGCCTATACAGCTTGGAGTAAGACAACATGCATAAAGAGGATGATGTGGTCAAAATACTAATTTGCCTAATAATTCTGCACTCCCTGTGTGTGTGTGTATATATATATATATATATATATATATATATATATATATATATACACACACACAAAGGGCTTTTTTGTAGGGGTACTCAACGGTACTGAGTACATCCACCTCTGCCATCTCATAACAGGTAATATTTGTAATCATCATGTAAATACTCTAGTTTTCAAAAGACGGGCTGCAAAATACATCAGGCATTGTAAATAATGTTTTCCCTTTGCTTTTCTCAAAGTTATTGAGCGCAATATATCTTAATAAAAAATCGATGAGTACCGGCACTTTCTCTTTTACAAAAAAAGCACTGTATATGTGTGCGTATATATATATATATATATATATATATATATATATATATATATATATATATATATATATATATATATATATATACACATACATACAAACACATTACTTTAAGCAAACATTATAGGGACTATCTGCTATGATGTTTTAACCTTTAAGTTGTACCAACAAATTAATGAGCCACAATGTTACATTAGAGTCTCATAGGCAACATATCTTACTGTCACAAAGATGCTGCAACAACAGTGTTGCCGCCATGTATTGTAGGTACTTCCTAATTAAGGGGAGTTATATTTACTATGAGCATTAGCTATTAAAGCTAAAGATTGTGGTCAGGGTTAGAGATTACAGTTTAGGGTTAGGGCAAGAGATTGTGTTTAGAGTATAAAGTTAGGTAAGGGATTTAGGAATTTCAACTATTGATTGAGTACAGTGTTGGAGACTGGGGTTAGGGACTGAGGATATGAATTGAAGTTAGGGATTGTGGTTAGGATTAGGGATTGGGGTAGGGTATTACACTTGAGATTAATGATAGGGTTGGGGATTGTGATTATGGATTCTGTTTTGTTATTGTTGTTGGGGATCAGGTTTAGGAACCCCAGACAGAGATTGTTGATACAGTTAGAGATTGCAATGAGAGTTTGTGGTTAGTGATTATAGTTAGGGATTATGGTTAGGGATTGCTATTAGGGATTACAGTTAAAGATTACGTTTAAAAATAGGGAATAGTATTGACCATTATGGTTATGGATTGTAGATAGGACTTGGCTTTAGTGTTTTTTATTTGGGATAAAGTATGGATTGGGATTTGATTTATGGGAATATATTTTAGGGGAAATAGTTTGGAGTTAAGGATTGCATTTATGGTTAGGTATTAAAGTTAGGGACTACAGTTAGGAATCATAGTAAGAGATTGGGGATAGAGTTGAGGTCTACGGTTAGGGATTATAGTTAGTGATTAGCGTTATTGTTTGTTTGAGTTACGTTATAAATATGCTTTAGTTAGTAATAGGAATTGGATTGGGGAATTACAGTTCGGTATTGGAAATATGTTTGAAATTAAAGTTTGGGAATTTTTTTAGGTTTTGGGATAGGGTTAATGGAATACATTTAGAGTTGGTTATATAGTTAGAGTTTGCAATTAGGGATTAGGCATTAGAGTAGGAGTAAATATTACAGTTAGGGATAAATCATATTCCTGAAAGTCTTAGTGATAGGGTGAATATGATTAATTACAAGAGGCCTTCCATACATTCTGTATGTTAAAGATTTAAAAATTTATACCAGAATACTTTAGTCCCATCTAAAATGTTAAAGTGAACTCTGTGCTTGAAAATGCAATACATTTTAAAAATAATTATTATCCAATCAAATACATATTGAATAATTGGTGTCCAGAGGTTGGGGAGGGGGCGGAGAGTGGTCATATGTTTCTTCATATATCTAAGTGTAAGCATTCACAGCCCCTATTTTAATATCAATGAGCCACCATTTTTAAAAGGAAGGGGCGGTCATGTGTACAAGCCACACTCTTGGTAGCCATGTTTTTACTAGTATTATTATTAATCTAAGGACATTTTATTGGTTTGTTACCTCTTCCCAGAAATCTGCAGATGTCAATAAACTGAATGAAATCATGTATAAGTTACACTATGGTTTCTGTTTTATTGTGTTTCAATTTGAGATATAGAATACCTTCTAAAATTATCATTTTTAGAGATGTACAAAGTCGGATAATGGTTCCTTATACTGTGTTATGGATAGATGAAAAAAGGGTGTTTGTTACTTCATCAACTTTAATTGAGCTAATTATAGTGCTTTATAGCAAATAACAACACGGTGCCAAGAACAGTATCGATTATATGTTCTATTAAAAAGAAGACTGTCTAGCCGACTTTTAAAAACATTTGATTGAATATGCTAGAATTTCTTGTTAAATATTTAATCAAAAGAATATGTGTTAAATCTATACTGATGGTGAAGCTAACAATAGTCTGTTCCGTAATATCGTGGTAGCTGTCGGATTTATGGATATTTATTTTGAATTTTATGTGTTTGGGATTTTTAAACACCCAAAGCTAAATATATCAAAACAAATGTGACAAAAAATTAGGATTTATTTTGTCAACACTGCAGGGAGATGGCAGGTTCCAGATGTTTTGCTTTTCTATTTAGATGTGTAAAAAGTTAATTCTGCCTTTTAAGTGCAAATTAACATACTTTTTATTTCCTCTGCTACTAAATACGTGGAATGTGTGCATATTCAGTATAAGGATGATAAGCTAGTTATTTTCAATCTGAATCTCTGAATCCCAAATAAATAGTTGTAGCTATCTCTATCTATCTATCTATCTATTTATCTATCAGTGTATGAATGTATGAATGTATTTGTCTATCAATCTTTCTCACATTTTCCATAACAAATACGAACCTGTGTGTATATATAAACTACAGCTCAGCCATAGTTTATGCATTTAACAAGAAATTCTTTATTCATTTTAATTTTCAAATGTGCATTTGTCAGGTGTGTGTGTTTTATAGGAAGTGTGCAGTATGATTTTCCAAAATGCCTGAAATATTCTAAAACACAGTACATTTGGAATATGCAAAGCTATATGCTACTGGCAAAAGTCTAAAATGGCTGCTGTCTGTATTACTGGTAAAAGGTGGTTTAAAGGGATACTAAACCCAAATGTATTCTTTCATGATTCAGATAGAGCCTGCAATGTTAAGCAACTTTCTAATTTACTCCTATTATCAATTTTTCTTTGCTCTCTTGCTATCTTTATTTAACAAAGCAGGAATGTAAAGCTTAGGAGCCGTCCCATTTTAGGTTCAACATCCTGGATAGTGCTTGCTTATTGGTGGCTACATTTAGCCACCAATGAGCAAGCGTAACCCAGGTTCTGAACCAAAAATGGGCCAGCTCCTAAGCTTTTCATTCCTGCTTTCAAATAAAGATAGCAAGAGAACAAAGAAAATTTGATAATAGGAGTAAATCAGAAAGTTGCTTAAAATTGCAGGCTCTATCTGAATCATGAAAGAAAAAATGTGGGTTTAATATCCCTTTAAACCAGTGTTCCATGTGTTACTGGCATGAAGATGTGAAATCATTGGTCTAGGTATTATTGTCAAAAAGGGTTTAAATCCCTGCTCTATATATTACTAGCACTATTGTTTAATAATTATGTTAGGTCTAATTAGCACACACAAGTTCAATCACTGTTTTATGTATTATTAATTAGAGTTAAGCCACTGATCTGTTTATTAATAAATAGGAAAGGGTCAATTCAATGCTATATGTGCTATTAGCATGAAGTATTAGCAGCTACTCTGTGCTACTAATGTTCAGGTTGCAAAGCTCATTGCTGGATATATTATTTTAGAGATAGTTTAAATAATTGCTGTATTTAAGTGGTTAAAGGGATATGAAACCCAAACACTATATTTCATGATTCAGAGAGAGCATGTGATTTTAAACAACTTTCTCATTTCCTTCTATTATCAGTTTTTCTTCACTCTCTTTTATGGAAAAGCAGAGACATATGCTTAGGAGCCAGCTGATTTCTGCAACACTATATAGCATCAGTTTTGCAAGAATCTTATTAATTTGCAAGAGCACTAGATGGCAGCACTGTTTCCTACCATGTAGTGCTCCAGATGCCTACCTAGGTATCTCTAACATTAAATATCATGGGAATGAAGTAAATTTGATAATAGAAGTAAATTGGAAATAATTTTAAAATGATATGCTCTGTCTGAATCACAAAAGATCATTTTTAGGGTTTCATATCCCTTTAAAGGGACATTAAACCCTCCCAAAAATATTTTATTATGTAGATAAACAATACAATTTTTCAAAAAGTTTCCGATTTACTTCTATTATCAAATTTGCTTTGTTCTTATGTTATTCTTTGTTGAAGGGATACCTAGGTAGGTTGCTTGCACATGCCTGAAGCACTACATGACAGGAAATAGTGCTGCCATCCAGTGCTCATGCTAATGTATAACAGTGTTGCAAAACTGCTGCCATATAGAGCTGCAGACACGTGCACACTCATAAGCTTACTTTACTGTTTTTCAACAAAGGATAACAAGAAAATAAAGAAAATTTGATAACAGAAGCAAAGTGGAAAGTTGTTTAAAATTGTATGTTCTATCTGAATCATGAAAGAAAATAATTGGGTTTTATGTCCCTTTAAGCTTCTGTTCTGAACAGCTGGCACAAATGGCTTAAAGACATTTCTATATCGGTTACTAGCACAATGTGGGGATACAATGCTTGATATGTGAGTTTGATATAAGGTTTGGATGTAATCTAAGCTGAAGTTTGGATGGAGCATAGGGTAAGATTTTAGTAATAGGCCATTGTATATCAATTGGCTGAAGCCTTTGATCTTTGGCGACTTAGATATGCTCTTGTTTTTATTAATAGAAGGCAAATTATTAAGTGAACTGACACATATTAAATCTGTGTTTTTATATGACAGATAAGGACTGTGATTAAAAGATCATTCACTTAAATGCTGCTTCTGAGTCCCATCGTTTCATGCTCACCTAAAACATAATTTAAGAAGCATCGGTCTAAACTGCTCTTTAACCTGTCCACCACCTTTTAGGTGGTGAATTGAAATCATCCAAATCCGATCGGGATGATTGACAGTCCCTGCTAGCGGCCGATTGGCCGTCAGTGAGCAGTGGGCGGCATTGCACAAGCACATGCTAAATCACTTGAAACTGATGCAGTATAACTGTAAAAAGCTGACAGGAAAATATCACCTGAGCATCTCTATGTAAAAAAGGAAGATATTTTACCTCACAACTTCCTCAGCTCAGCAGAGTAAGTTCTGTGTAAAAAGTTATAATTCAGCTGTTGCTTAGCTGCAGGTAAAAAAACAAACAAAAAAACCCCGAAGAAATGAACAGCAGCCAATAAGCATCAACAGTGCTGAGGTCATGAACTCTTTTACTGTGATCTCATGAGATTTCACTTAACTCTCATGAGATTTCATAGTAAACTTCCTTTAAACTGAATATGGAAATAAGATGAGTGTTCACAGACATACTGATTTGCTGCTTAAAGTCCTTTACAATGGGGTTTGAATACTTAGGACATTGTGAGGTAAAATATCTTTCTTTTTCACATAGAGATGTTCAGGTGATATTTTCTAATCAGCTTTTTACAGCTATGCTGCATCACTTTCAAGTGTTTCAACATTTGGGAATTATGGCCCTTTAAATGCCGACAGCATATGCTGTCTGCATTTAGCGATGTTGAGCGAACATGATTTACTATAGCGAATCATATCCACTCGACTGATAATAAATCTACCCCAAAATGTCTTTGTTCTGTAGAACGCAGGTTGGATTTCTCATTAAAGGGACATAATACCCATATGCTAAATCATTTGAAAGTGATGCAGCATAACTGTAAAAAGCTAACATGAAAATATAACCGGAACATATTTAAGTAAAAAAAGGAAAGAGAGAGAGAACTTGATAGAGAGCTAGCTTAGACAACATTTCAATCCGCGAAAACAAAATTATATTTTTCTACATTGTAATAAACTAATTGAGCAATATTACTATAAGATAAATGCAAAACTAACTCACTGGTAAGTTAAGTTTGTGTTTTTTATTATACATTATGATTCTGTGCTCACCAGCAAATAACATAATTTTTCAGTATGTTTACGCTAGTTTCAAAATAGGAACATAGCGTTTGGAAACATTGTAAATGCAAGTATAAAATTCAACTTCAGATGACTAAAATCAATGTCAATTTGCTAAAGCCATTGAACCCCTGTTAAAATAAACTACCATCCTAGCAAGAAAGGTGCCTTTCATTTTGCATCAAGGGTTGCAATTTGATAATCGGCAAAGCTCTGCTTTTAGGCTACGCTGTCTCGATCACTGAACTACTTATAACAGTTTGAAATTGGACACAACCAAAGATAATGTTAATGTGTCCCAGCCAGATAGCCAGAATAATACATTTCCTAAATTGGTCGCATTAAGTAATTACTGAAATCATCACTGATACATAGCAATTTCCTTTTCTTCTTTCAGGCCCAACGCCGTGTCACGTTTCACCTCCCTGATGGTTCCCAGGAAAGTTGCAGTGATAATGGTACAGATCATGAATCTAGTACCGGGACAAGCACGTCACATCCTCTGCCCCTTGGCTTCCCTCAAGAAGAGTATTATGAGCAAACTTCATCAAACAGCAGAACAGAAGGAGATGGGAATTCTGACCCAGAATCCAGTAAGTGATCTCTTGGCAGAGATATTTAAACCTTTTTTTCTTTTTCTTTACAACTGGTTAATTGGAAATACTTTTACCTTTCTGTAAACCTTATCTACGCAAACTGATGTTAGCAATTGTTTTATGTCAATAGCACATTATCATTCTTATACTTTCTACATTGTATTAAAAAAAAAAAATATACTTTGAAAATGTCTTTGGAAAATGTTGAGCTAATGAATGAAACAAGACTCTTGGATATTTGTTAGTAGATTATGTTTCACTTTTATAAAACAATAGTTTTCCGGTGCTAATTGTCCTCTTGAAAACTCTCATCAAGAATAATCATGCGCTCCAGATTTGTGGGATAAGGTCAAATATATATACAGTTCTATTATATTGTTTTATTCTGTGTTACAGATATTCTATTTCATTCCTTCTTGCAGCTACATTGTTTCTAACCCATAGGTTTACTGTATTATTCAAGCTCAGGCTCAGTTTGTGCAGTTCTACTAAATCAACAAGCAGTGGCAATCACATTTGTTGCTAGTAACATTACTTTAAATGGACATAGTACTGTGATTTTTTTTAATCTCCTTTAATGCGTTCCCAATGATACATTTTACTTGCTGGAGTGTGTTAAATTGATAGCAAGTAGCTCCTTTACCTTGATTTTGTTATTTGAAATAGCTGGTTTTGCCTGCTGTCTCCCCACCTGTACTAAAATATTTATAAACACAAGCCATGTAAATAAGAATATTTATGAATAAACCAATCTACTAGTGTGTGTGTGGACACAGATATAATAAAGTCTCCCTAAGTAATGTTCTCACTGTATATATTGACAATCATATACATAGTGTTTTGTGTGAATAATAGAGAGATACGCTACTGAGATATTCTCTCCCTTAAAGTTCAGCCCATTTCATTGGGTTGTGGGTTCAACTAACAGGAACAGCTATTTGATATATGAATGTAAATTTACATTACATAAAGCTTCAATACATTTTGTACACTGCATGTGGTATAGCAAGTCATTGAAGGGAAACCAATTTTACAATATAATGTCCCTTTAATGATCAGATACCAGTCAAGCACAAATGAGCTTAATTGGTTAATTAAGGATTAGAATCAGAACTTGGTTGTTCTTCTCTATTAATGTCAGCTTTCTATTCTTTTCTGATATACAAATCAGGTAAAATCAAAGGATGTACAAAAACACTGCCAATACACAAGTCACTTTAGATGTAAATTCTTCCCAAATTAGACTAAGAGACAGATGACAACTGCAGTTTCCACCACAAATAGTAAGCAAAATGATAAATGCCTGAGAATTTTCTAATTGTACTATGTGCCATAAGCTTCAGCAATTAGATAATCAGTGGTTTAAAGTCATCCACTGACCCTCGGTGCAGCGGTTACACATTCAGCTTTTAAATTTATAAAAATAAGGCTTAAAGGGGCATGAAACTCAATTTTTTTCATTTATGATTAAGAAAGAGTATGCAATTTTAAACAACTTTCTAATTTACTTCTATTATCTCATTTGCTTCATTCTCTTGATATCCTTTGCTGAATAGCACATCTAGATAGGCTCAATAGCTGTTGATTGGTAGCTGCACATAGATGCCTCATGTGATTGGCTCACCCATGTGCATTGCTATTTCTTCAACAAAGTATATCTAAAGAATGAAGCAAATTGGATAATAGAAGTACATTGGAATCTTGTTTAAAATTGTATTGTCTGCCTGAATCGTGAAAGAAAATTGTTGGGTTTAGTGCCCCTTTAATACGATTGTGCTAACAAATCTGTGAGGATTAATGGTCTGTTGATAACTTTAAAAACATTAATGGTGCGAATACTTTAATTTATCATTTTTTTTCAACACAAAAACAGGTACAATATGAATTTACTTAGCTCCGCCCTTTTCTACGCTCCAAAATGGTATAATAGATCATTTTATAACAATCTTTAAGCATTGCAGCGCCATTTTATAGTATTTTTTTGTACTGCAAATCTTACTATATCTAGTGGTTAATTACTGCATCTTAAAATGTTAAATGTTGTTTTTATCTTGATCAAAGGATTATAATTGAAAAGCTTTTTTTAAAAAAAAAAAAAAAAACGTAAAACATTGCATTTGCACCTTTAAAATTACAAACATTTTATTAAATGCATATTTGACACAAATATTTTTAAAACAGTTTGTACATGTGTTTCGAATTTAAAGGGACAAACAACTCAATATATTGTATAAACATAGTATTTCTTACTTCTCTCTAGCTATGCGTGCATCACATTGTTTCCTATGGTGTTCGCTAGCTCAAAGCTTGCGGATTCAGACTCTGGTTCGACATGCGAACGTACAAGCTGAAAGTATAATAAATCTTAAATGGGTTGAATCTACCTCTAGATACAATCGATTTTGCACATTTACAATTAAATTATGGATTAACCGAGTTTCAGCAAATGTTGATTGCTGCAACGGCACAAATCGATTTTAAATTTTTTTGCTATAAATTGACTACATGATAACTTTGAGTAGTCTATTTTGAGTGTTGTTTGATGCTTAAAGTGATGGTAAACTCTTTCCCTTTTAAAATCAGATCCGGAATGTCAGTGATATTTTAGATGAAGTTTCATTCATTAGTTGTTATAAAGATGCGCTATAACTTACTTTCTAATATCAATATAAAAACATAATTTATGTAAGAACTTACCTGATAAATTCATTTCTTTCATATTAGCAAGAGTCCATGAGCTAGTGACGTATGGGATATACATTCCTACCAGGAGGGGCAAAGTTTCCCAAACCTCAAAATGCCTACAAATACACCCCTCACCACACCCACAATTCAGTTTAACGAATAGCCAAGAAGTGGGGTGATAAGAAAAAAAGTGCGAAAGCATATAAAATAAGGAATTGGAATAATTGTGCTTTATACAAAATCATAACCACCACAAAAAAAGGGCGGGCCTCATGGACTCTTGCTAATATGAAAGAAATGAATTTATCAGGTAAGTTCTTACATAAATTATGTTTTCTTTCATGTAATTAGCAAGAGTCCATGAGCTAGTGACGTATGGGATAATGACTACCCAAGAAGTGGATCTTTCCACACAAGAGTCACTAGAGAGGGAGGGATAAAATAAAGACAGCCAATTCCTGCTGAAAATAATCCACACCCAAAATAAAGTTTAACGAAAAACATAAGCAGAAGATTCAAACTGAAACCGCTGCCTGAAGTACTTTTCTACCAAAAACTGCTTCAGAAGAAGAAAATACATCAAAATGGTAGAATTTAGTAAAAGTATGCAAAGAGGACCAAGTCGCTGCTTTGCAGATCTGGTCAACCGAAGCTTCATTCCTAAACGCCCAGGAAGTAGAAACTGACCTAGTAGAATGAGCTGTAATTCTCTGAGGCGGAGTTTTACCCGACTCAACATAGGCAAGATGAATTAAAGATTTCAACCAAGATGCCAAAGAAATGGCAGAAGCTTTCTGGCCTTTTCTAGAACCGGAAAAGATAACAAATAGACTAGAAGTCTTACGAAAAGATTTCGTAGCTTCAACATAATATTTCAAAGCTCTAACAACATCCAAAGAATGCAACAATTTCTCCTTAGAATTCTTAGGATTAGGACATAATGAAGGAACCACAATTTCTCTACTAATGTTGTTGGAATTCACAACTTTAGGTAAAAATTCAAAAGAAGTTCGCAACACCGCCTTATCCTGATGAAAAATCAGAAAAGGAGACTCACAAGAAAGAGCAGATAATTCAGAAACTCTTCTGGCAGAAGAGATGGCCAAAAGGAACAAAACTTTCCAAGAAAGTAATTTAATGTCCAATGAATGCATAGGTTCAAACGGAGGAGCTTGAAGAGCTCCCAGAACCAAATTCAAACTCCAAGGAGGAGAAATTGACTTAATGACAGGTTTTATACGAACCAAAGCTTGTACAAAACAATGAATATCAGGAAGAATAGCAATCTTTCTGTGAAAAAGAACAGAAAGAGCAGAGATTTGTCCTTTCAAAGAACTTGCGGACAAACCCTTATCTAAACCATCCTGAAGGAACTGTAAAATTCTCGGTATTCTAAAAGAATGCCAGGAAAAATGATGAGAAAGACACCAAGAAATATAAGTCTTCCAGACTCTATAATATATCTCTCGAGATACAGATTTACGAGCCTGTAACATAGTATTAATCACAGAGTCAGAGAAACCTCTTTGACCAAGAATCAAGCGTTCAATCTCCATACCTTTAAATTTAAGGATTTCAGATCCTGATGGAAAAAAGGACCTTGTGACAGAAGGTCTGGTCTTAACGGAAGAGTCCACGGTTGGCAAGAGGCCATCCGGACAAGATCCGCATACCAAAACCTGTGAGGCCATGCCGGAGCTACCAGCAGAACAAACGAGCATTCCTTCAGAATCTTGGAGATTACTCTTGGAAGAAGAACTAGAGGCGGAAAGATATAGGCAGGAAGATACTTCCAAGGAAGTGATAATGCATCCACTGCCTCCGCCTGAGGATCCCGGGATCTGGACAGATACCTGGGAAGTTTCTTGTTTAGATGGGACGCCATCAGATCTATTTCTGGAAGTTCCCACATTTGAACAATCTGAAGAAATACCTTTGGGTGAAGAGACCATTCGCCCGGATGCAACGTTTGGCGACTGAGATAATCCGCTTCCCAATTGTCTACACCTGGAATATGAACCGCAGAGATTAGACAGGAGCTGGATTCCGCCCAAACCAAAATTCGAGATACTTCTTTCATAGCCAGAGGACTGTGAGTCCCTCCTTGATGATTGATGTATGCCACAGTTGTGACATTGTCTGTCTGAAAACAAATGAACGATTCTCTCTTCAGAAGAGGCCAAAACTGAAGAGCTCTGAAAATTGCACGGAGTTCCAAAATATTGATCGGTAATCTCACCTCCTGAGATTCCCAAACTCCTTGTGCCGTCAGAGATCCCCACACAGCTCCCCAACCTGTGAGACTTGCATCTGTTGAAATTACAGTCCAGGTCGGAAGCACAAAAGAAGCCCCCTGAATTAAACGATGGTGATCTGTCCACCATGTTAGAGAGTGTCGAACAATCGGTTTTAAAGATATTAATTGAGATATCTTCGTGTAATCCTTGCACCATTGCTTCAGCATACAGAGCTGAAGAGGTCGCATGTGAAAACGAGCAAAGGGGATCGCGTCCGATGCAGCAGTCATAAGACCTAGAATTTCCATGCATAAGGCTACCGAAGGGAATGATTGTGACTGAAGGTTTCGACAAGCTGTAATCAATTTTAAACGTCTCTTGTCTGTTAAAGACAGAGTCATGGACACTGAATCCATCTGGAAACCCAGAAAGGTTACCTTTGTCTGAGGAATCAAAGAACTTTTTGGTAAATTGATCCTCCAACCATGATCTTGAAGAAACAACACAAGTCGATTCGTATGAGATTCTGCTAAATGTAAAGACTGAGCAAGTACCAAGATATCGTCCAAATAAGGAAATACCACAATACCCTGTTCTCTGATTACAGACAGCAGGGCACCGAGAACCTTTGTAAAAATTCTTGGAGCTGTAGCTAGGCCAAACGGCAGAGCCACAAACTGGTAATGCTTGTCTAGGAAAGAGAATCTCAGAAACTGATAGTGATCTGGATGAATCGGAATATGCAGATATGCATCCTGTAAATCTATTGTGGACATATAATTCCCTTGCTGAACAAAAGGTAAGATAGTCCTTACAGTTACCATCTTGAACGTTGGTATCCTTACATAACGATTCAATATTTTTAGATCCAGAACTGGTCTGAAGGAATTCTCCTTCTTTGGTACAATGAAAAGATTTGAATAAAACCCCATCCCCTGTTCCGGAACTGGAACTGGCATAATTACTCCAGTCAACTCTAGATCTGAAACACATTTCAGAAATGCTTGAGCTTTTACTGGATTTGCTGGGACACGGGAAAGAAAAAATCTCTTTGCAGGAGGTCTCAACTTGAAACCAATTCTGTACCCTTCTGAAACAATGCTCTGAATCCAAAGATTGTGAACAGAATTGATCCAAATTTCCTTGAAAAAACGTAACCTGCCCCTACCAGCTGAGCTGGAATGAGGGCCGCACCTTCATGTGGACTTAGAAGCAGGCTTTGCCTTTCTAGCTGGCTTGGATTTATTCCAGACTGGAGATGGTCTCCAAACTGAAACTGCTCCTGAGGATGAAGGATCAGGCTTTTGTTCTTTGTTGAAACGAAAGGAACGAAAACGATTATTAGCCCTGTTTTTACCTTTAGATTTTTTATCCTGTGGTAAAAAAGTTCCTTTCCCACCAGTAACAGTTGAAATAATGGAATCCAACTGAGAACCAAATAATTTGTTACCCTGGAAAGAAATGGAAAGTAAAGTTGATTTAGAAGCCATATCAGCATTCCAAGTTTTAAGCCATAAAGCTCTTCTAGCTAAAATAGCTAGAGACATAAACCTGACATCAACTCTGATAATATCAAAAATGGCATCACAGATAAAATTATTAGCATGCTGAAGAAGAATAATAATATCATGAGAATCACGATGTGTTACTTGTTGCGCTAAAGTTTCCAACCAAAAAGTTGAAGCTGCAGCAACATCAGCCAAAGATATAGCAGGTCTAAGAAGATTACCTGAACACAGATAAGCTTTTCTTAGAAAGGACTCCATTTTCCTATCTAGAGGATCCTTAAACGAAGTACCATCTGACGTAGGAATAGTAGTACGTTTAGCAAGGGTAGAAATAGCCCCATCAACTTTAGGGATCTTGTCCCAAAATTCTAATCTGTCAGGCGGCACAGGATATAATTGCTTAAAACGTTTAGAAGGAGTAAATGAATTACCCAAATTATCCCATTCTTTGGAAATTACTGCAGAAATAGCATCAGGGACAGGAAAAACTTCTGGAATAACTACAGGAGTTTTAAAAACCTTATTTAAACGTTTAGATTTAGTATCAAGAGGACCAGAATCCTCTATTTCTAAAGCAATTAGGACTTCTTTAAGCAAAGAACGAATAAATTCCATTTTAAATAAATATGAAGATTTATCAGCATCAACCTCTGAGACAGAATCCTCTGAACCAGAGGAATCATCAGAATCAGAATGATGATGTTCAGTTAAAAATTCATCTGTAGGGAGAGAAGTTTTAAAAGATTTTTTATGTTTACTAGAAGGAGAAATAACAGACATAGCCTTCTTTATGGATTCAGAAACAAAATCTCTTATATTATCAGGAACATTCTGCACCTTAGATGTTGAAGGAACTGCAACAGGCAATGGTACTTTACTAAAGGAAATATTATCTGCTTTAACAAGTTTGTCATGACAATCAATACAAACAACAGCTGGAGAAATAGCTACCAAAAGTTTACAGCAGATACACTTAGCTTTGGTAGATTCAGCACTTGACAGCGATTTTCCTGTAGTATCTTCTGACTCAGATGCAACGTGAGACATCTTGCAATATGTAAGAGAAAAAACAACATATATATAAAGCAAAATTGATCAAATTCCTTAAATGACAGTTTCAGGAATGGGAAAAAATGCCAAAGAACAAGCTTCTAGCAACCAGAAGCAATAAAAAATGAGACTTAAATAATGTGGAGACAAGAGTGACGCCCATATTTTTTCGCGCCAAATAAGACGCCCACATTATTTGGCGCCTAAATGCTTTTTGGTGCCAAAAATGACGCCACATCCGGAACGCCGACATTTTTGGCGCAAAATAACGTCAAAAAAATGACGCAACTTCCGGCGACACGTATGACGCCGGAAACGGAAATAGAATTTTTGCGCCAAAAAAGTCCGCGCCAAAAATGACGCAATAAAATGAAGCATTTTCAGCCCCCGCGAGCCTAACAGCCCACAGGGAAAAAGTCAAATTTAAGGTAAGAAAAATGTTAAATTAAAATGCATTATCCCAAATATGAAACTGACTGTCTGAAAAATAAGGAAAGTTGAACATTCTGAGTCAAGGCAAATAAATGTTTGAATACATATATTTAGAACTTTATAAACAAAGTGCCCAACCATAGCTAGGAGTGTCACAAAAAATAAGATTTACTTACCCCAGGACACTCATCTACATATAGTAGATAGCCAAACCAGTACTGAAACGAGAATCAGCAGAGGTAATGGTATATATAAGAGTATATCGTCGATCTGAAAAGGGAGGTAAGAGATGAATCTCTACGACCGATAACAGAGAACCTATGAAATAGACCCCTTAGAAGGAGATCACTGCATTCAAATAGGCAATACTCCTCACATCCCTCTGACATTCACTGCACGCTGAGAGGAAAACCGGGCTCCATCTTGCTGCGGAGCGCATATCAACGTAGAATCTAGCACAAACTTACTTCACCACCTCCATCGGAGGCAAAGTTTGTAAAACTGAATTGTGGGTGTGGTGAGGGGTGTATTTGTAGGCATTTTGAGGTTTGGGAAACTTTGCCCCTCCTGGTAGGAATGTATATCCCATACGTCACTAGCTCATGGACTCTTGCTAATTACATGAAAGAAATGAAAATACCCCACGCTCCGCCGCCCACTTTAAAAGTAAATTTTTCTGTGAGCTAAAGGTTTGAACTGTTCTCCAATCAGCGCTCTAGCCATACAGCCATTAATTAAACTCCATCTTAAATATTGCTAACATTTTGGATCTGATGTTAAAAAGGGGTTTATCATCACTTAAATTATAGCAAATTATAGGGCATGCAATTTTGAACAACTTCCCAATTTACTTTTATCATCAAATTAGTTTTTGCTCTTGCTTATTGTAGCCACCAATCAGCAAACACTACCCAGGCACTGAACTAAAAATGAGCTGGCTCCTAAGCTTACATTCCTGCTTTTTCTATTAAAAATACCAAGATAATGAAGAAAATTTGATTATACCAGTAAATTAGAAAGTTGCTTAAAATTGCATGCTCTATCTGAATCATGAAAGAAAAAGGTTGTGTTTCATATCCCTTTAATATAACTTTTAGGTCAGAATTTAAAATGTTTATATTTTAGGTAATGAGAAAACACACCAAACAATATAAAGGCATCTGTTCCTTAAAGGGATAGAAAGTTCAAAACGGAATTGTTCATGGGTGCATTGAAACGTGAAATAGAAGCATTTTTGCAATATACTTTCATTAGCAAAAATGCTTCTAGTAAAAGTTATCACTGTTTTTCTGCGGAATATGCACATTTCCTGTGAGGGGCGTGCACCAGTATTCAAACACCACCTTCTTGGTGGGTCAGTGGTGGCTTTACAGAAGTAATACACATCATCTTCAGCTCTCTGGGTTTGAATACTGGTGCACAGGTTCTCACAGGATTTGTGCGTATGTCGCAGAAGAACAGTAATAACGTTTAACAGAAGCATTTTTGCTAATGGAAGTATATTGCAAAAATGTTTCTTTTTTTTCAAATTACAATGCCTTTATGTACATTTCAATTTTTACCTTTCTATCCCTTTAGCCCCTTAAAGGGACAGTTAACACCCGGCAGAACTTAATACCATCATTTAGATAATCATGATAAGATGCGCCTGCACTACCTCCCCTGTTTAATACCTCTAACGATATGAAGCAATCATCCACAGCACATACGTTTTTCAGCTGTAGACATGGCCACCAAACTCCTCCCCCTCTTTCTTCGTCACCCTTCTCTATAGATCTCAATGCTTGTTTGTGTTCTTGCTAATGCGCATGCGCATTAGAAATTCCTCTCTGCTCGCAAGCAGAAATTTGAACTGCTGCTGGGAATCGCCGTGACCGCGGGTAAAGAATCTGACCGAGGATTCTATTCTGATTGGCTGCTTATTTTAAAAAGAAACCTATTACGTTACGTTGGGTGGAGTTTGGCGGCCATGTCTACAGCTGAAAAAGGTATATGCTGTGGACGATTACTCCAAATCGCTAGAGGTATTAAACAGGGGTGGTGGTGCAGGCGCATCTTATTCTAAGTATCTAAATGATGGTCTTAAGTTCTTCCCGGGTGTTGACTGTCCCTTTAAGGACCACAGCACTTTTCAATTTTCTGACCGTTTGGGACAAGGGCTATTTTTACATTTCTGCAGTTTGTGTTTAGCTGTAATTTTCCTCTTAGTCATTTACTGTACCCACACATATTATATACCGTTTTTCTCGCCATTAAATGGACTTTCTAAAGATACCATTATTTTAATCATATCTTATAATTTACTATAAAAATGTTATAAAATATGATGAAAAAATGGAAAAAAAAACACTTTTTCTAACTTTGACCCCCAAAATCTGTTACACATCTACAACCACCAAAAAACACCCATGCCAAATAGTTTCAAAATTTTGTCCAGAGTTTAGAAATACCCAATGTTTTTTTTCTTCAAAATTAGCGATAGTTACATTGGAACACTGCTATCTGTCAGGAATCCCAAAATAACACTTTACATGTACATATTTTTTTTTAGAAGACATCCCAAAGTATTGATTTAGGCCCATTTTGGTATATTTTATGACACCATTTCACAGCCAAATGTGATCAAATAAAAAAATTGTTTACTTTTTTACTAACTTTTTCACAAACTTTAGGTTTCTAACTGAAATTATAAATGCCACTGTGCACCACCCTTGTGTTATGCCTAACAGTGAAGGTAGCTTGTAGAGAGCTTGTAGGGTTAATTTTAGCTGTAGTGTAGTAGACAACCCAAAGTATTGATCTAGGCCCATTTTGATATATTTCATTCCACTATTTCACCGCCAAATGCGATCAAATAAAAAAAAATTGTTCACTTTTTCACTAACCTTAGGCTTCTCACTGAAATTATTTACTAACAGCTTGTGCAATTATGGCACACATGGTTGTAAATGCTTCTCTGTGATCCCCTTTGTTCAGAAATAGCAGACATATATGGCTTTGGCATTGCTTTTTGGCAATTAGAAGTTGTATTGTATTATGAAGGGGTTAATTAGGTAGCTTGTAGGGTTAATTTTAGCTTTAATGTAGATATCAGCCTCCCACCTGACACATCCTACCCCTTGATCGCTCTCTGACCACTCTCCAACAGCTCTCTTCCCTCCCTAACCTCACTATTGTCACCACAATATTTAGTACTGGCAGAAAGTCTGCCAATATAACATTTTTTTTTTAATTATATATTTTCTGCAGTGTAGAATCCCTGCTTACCACCCAACCTCCCTGAGCCCCCCCAAACCCTCCCCACACTAACTATTTGCCACCATTTTGGGTACTGGCAGCTGTCTGCCAGTACCCACTATGCAATAAATGTGTGCTTTTTTTTAGTTATTCCCACTTTTTCTGTAGTGAAGTGTAGCTGCCCCCCACATCCCCTCCCAGATCCCTTTTTCAACATTATTTCCCACCTCTCCCACCACCTCTCCCACCACTTAATTTGTGCACATATATGCAGATCGTGGGCACGTGCGCTCCCCCGCATGCACACTGCTGGCTGGAAGTTCACCAGCGATGGGCCATCCACCTGCCTCCCTGTAATGGCTCCCACCCACCAACAATCGGCACCATCGCTAGCCGATGCAGAGAGGGCCACAGAGTGGCTCTCTCTGTATCGGTGTGTAAAAAAAGGTATTGCAGTGATGCCTCAATATCGAGGCATCACGGCAATACCTTGAAAGCGACAGGAAGCGAGCAGGATCGTTTTATAACATTTTATATAAAAATCTCAAGGTGTTTACTGCCCCTTTATATCTTTCACTTATAATATTTACTTATTTTTAAATTTTCTATGTTGACAAATGCTGCTTGTTGACACACATCATAATAAATATTGTGCCAGATTACAAATGAAGAACTAATTAATGCTCCTGCTCGAGCATTAATTACGCTAGAAGTAAGCTTTTGCACTTCAGGTTGCGCTCGTATTATGAGTTGAAAGTAAACAGTTTTTGATCATGCGCTAAACCGACAAGCATAAAAAGAATATCAGGTGCACATTCACATATTACCCCATAGAAGTCAATGGAGAGAAAAAAAGTGGGGAAAAAACACCCCACTCTCACACAAACCACATCCCATATTGTCAGGTGAGCTAACACAGACATGAAAATATGAATATTTCACATTCCAATGTTCTTCACATAGAAGAATATGTTCAATTTATTCAGAATTAAATATTTCTACAAATAGCTAATGTTTTCTGGTAATATATATCTATACCCTTATATATAGGTATAGATATATACATATATATATAGGAATATCTATTTATAAATACATAGAACATATTCTGCTAAGCGCAGAACATTGGACTATACAATATTTATAGTAAATACACAGTTAAACACTTTATTAAATATAAATATTGCATACATAAGCTTTTACATGTTTTCAGATAGTTAACTGCAAAGGGCTCCAGTGCACTTATATGTTATATATGTGTACATATGTATTTATATGTGTACATATGTATTTATTTATATGTGTATATATGTATTTATATGTGTACATATGTTTTTATATGTGTATATATGTATTTATATGTGTACATATGTTTTTATATGTGTATATATGTCTGTAAATACATATATATACATATAAATACATATATACACATATAAATATATATATACACATATAAATAAATACATATGTACACATATAAATACATATATACACATATAAATACATATATACACATATAAATAAATACATATGTACACATATAAATACATAACACATACATACATGTCCATCTTTAGACATGTATATATATGTATCTCTATGTTATAGCACTTTGCCTGCCTTTTTTTTTCTGACACCTGAGATCTCATATCTTTAAGCCCTTATAACTTTTTTGTGCAATATTTTTTTTTAATAATTTTTTATTAGATAGTGTTATTATGAGTGTAACTGTAGTTTGTAATGTATTTTTGATGTGTTTTGTGCAACTTTTTAGTTTTGCAAAAAAGTTTATCAGAGCTCTGAAGTCACGGTAATCATTCTGCTTGGGCGCAATTGCATTTACTTTCAAATTCTAATACCAGCAGTAAACCCCAGGAGAGCAAACACCCGCGATAAGCCTCTTAACGCTTGTGTGCACACTTTTGCGCTCCACTCATAATCTGGCTCATTATGTATTGGCCAATACCATTTTATTTAGATAAAATACAATAAATCATCTTTGTTATGAATTTTTAGAGTAATCACACTCACTGTTAGTAGAATATATTCAGCGCTGCGGAATCTGTTGGCGCTCTACAAATACCTGATAATAATAATAATATATCTAATCCCTCAGTGTCAAACCAGTATATTTGTTATTCTTGTCACAAGAGATAAGCACACACCTTTTATTAATAATCTGTAATTTGCCACTCCAACAAAAATACATCTGTTTCAATGACTCCATACCAGGCAGCTATAGAATAATGGTCTAATTCAGTGAGCGAGGACAACAATAACAAAATAGTGTTATCGCAGTATTCTTCACAGGGCCCTCCAGAGGGTTGCTCAGACCTACTGATTTAACATTATGTGCAAATTGGCACTGAGAAAGATCAAAGATTTCACACAGACAATTGATGTCAGCTTGCATAGTTAAGATTTTCTACATCAATATGTGAAATTACCAAAACATAGACAAGTACAGGATGTCTCATACGAATGTATATGACATTTAAAAGCTTTGAAATCTATTTGAAAAGAACACTATTACTTCCAATGTAATATGAGTTAACATGAAAGCTCCTAACTTTTACATTTTTTTTTGTTCTGGAAAAGACATTTTGTTAACACTGAGCACATATAAAGGATATTACTTAAACGTAAGTCAGAACATTGGCAAAATAAATTGACAAAATGTACATTATAATAGTTCTAATTTTTTGAATGTATGCTTTTGTTATTCAAATGTTAACTGTTCAACATGTATCCTCTAAGATAGAATATATTGCCCGTCTGGAACTTTAAAGTGTACATTTAATAACATAGTATATGGAAATAAAGAGAATTTAGAATAGATTCATAATGGGAATTTTTTTATATATAATGTAATAAAAAAATAAAAATAATTTTACTGACCATAATACAAAAATGATGGTAATGTGTATGGTAATATGGCAACATAAGACAACATCATATATTTAAAAATATTTTTTCATTGCGCAATATCTCTACCTTTTATACCGAGCTAGCTCACTAAAATGCAGGAAATGCAAATCAAATGTAAATCTTTCTGAACTAGTTCCAAGACTAATAGAGTAAATTTAAATTTTTTTTGCTAATTATGAATTTATTATTAAATAGAAAGGAGGATCTCAAATAATTATTTACAATGTTATGGATCATTCAATGACAATTCAGTTTCCATCTAGCCAATTTGAAAAATGTGATACAGTATACAGGTGGCCCTCATTTTACAACGGTTCAATTTACACCGTTTCAGAATAACAACCTTTTTTCCAGTCATATGACTGCTATTGAAAAGCATTGAGAAGCAGTGCATTTATTAAAATAGCCAGTAGGTGGAGCTGTCCGCTTGTTTTTCAGCAAAGCCAAGCAAGCTGAAATTAATCAGTTTAACCAGACATGAGCTATCAAGCAGATTTCAAAGGAACAAGATCTTCCTGTCTATAAATCAGTCCAGATTGGAATGCATAAAAATAACTGTTTGCAGAAAAATGCAAGTGAAGTCTGTGTTGTGTGATTATTTTATTAGGTTTATAATGCTGTTTAGCATTTAAAGTCTTCATTTCAAAGCTTTAAAAATAATGTATTAGATGCTACTTATGACAATGAACCTATTTCCCTCACTTCCCATTGACTTACATTATAAACTGGGTTTCAATTTACAACGGTTTCGATTTACAACTATTCCTTCTGGAACCTAACCCCGGCGTAAACTGAGGGATACCTGTATATGTAATAGATAGTCGTCTCATTTGGTCAAATGACTTTCACATTCACTGGCAGAAATCTTATTCCAGGTTATGCAGATCTCTTATTCTTGTGGTCAATAGAATTGAGCTGCAGGAGTCATACAATTTAACAAAATAAGATGCTGATAATGAAACATTATTATACCAAAAGTGATACCACACTTAATTTGTGTATACTTTATTTTGGCTAAAATAAGACCACAAATAGGAAAGGTAAGTAAATATTTCAAGGTTTAACAAAAACTAAGAATGTAGTTTTCCTATTGTTAAAATCTAAATTTAAGCCCCATAAAAGATGTTTAATGAAAATCAAAAAGTATTTCTTTATGATAAATGTTTTTATATCTTATCTGATAAATTCCTTTCTTTTATGGTGATAAGAGTCCACAATCCATTACTCCTGGGAATTGCCTTTCCGGCCAATAGGAGGAGACAAAGATTCCCAAAGCTCAGAGCTCTATATAAACCCTACCACCTCTCTAGACATCAGTCTGATGTATAGCCAAGCAGACTGAGGTGAAAATGAAACAGAGCAAAAGGAAGAGAGTTAATGGGGGAAAAAAGGACGTGCAATTTTTTTTGAAAAATAATACCAAAAAAACAGGGTGGGGTCTTGTGAACTCTTATCACCATGAAAGAGATGAATTTATCAGGTAAGATATAATTTATGTTTTCTTTTATATAGGTGATAAGATTCCACATTCCATTACTCCTTGGAACCAATACCCTAGCTGTGGCAGAGACCATGAGTAATGAATAAAAAATCATCCTTCTAAACCATAAGAAAAAAACTGAGCCCTAGACAGAAACAACTGCCTGAAGCACTTTCCTTCCAAAAGCAGCTTCAGATGAAGCAAAAACTTAAAAATGGCCGAATTTAGTAAATTCAGAAAGCCAGAGCAACCAAAGACGCCTTCTGACCTTTGTGCTTACTTGAAAAATAAATCCATACTAACCTCAAGATAATATTTCAAATTCCTGACAACAACAACATTTATGCTTACCTGATACATTTATTTATTTCCGGATATGGAGAGTCCACAATGTCATTCAATTGCTAGTGGGAATATCACTCCTGACCAGCAGGAGGAGGCAAAGAGCACCACAGCAAAGCTGTTAAATATCCCTCCCCTTCCCATAATCCCCAGTCATTCGACCGAAGGGAAATCGAAAAAGGAATAACACAAAGGTGTAGAGGTGCCTGAGGTTTAGTCAAAAATAACTGTCTTAATTAAGGGTGGGTTCATGGACTCTCTATATCCGGAAAGAAAGAAATTTATCAGGTAAGCATAAATTTTGTTTTCTTTCCTAAGATATGGAGAGTCCACAACGTCATTCAATTACTAGTGGGAACCAATACCCAAACTAGAGGACAATGAATGAATAGGGAGGGAGAACAAGACAGGCGGACCTTTCTCCCAACGAAGCCTCAACCAAGCCAAAAGTATCAACTATGTAAAATTTGGAAAAAGTATGCAGAGAGGACCAAGTTTCAGCCTTGCAAATCTGATCCACAGAAGCTTCATTTTTGAAAGCCCAAGAAGAAGAAACAGCCCTAGAGGAATTAACTGTAATTTTCTCAGGAGGCTTCTGACTAGCAGTCTCATAAGCAAAACAAATTATACTTCTCAACCAGAGGGAAAGAGAAGTAGCAAAAACCTTCTGACCTTACGCTTTCCTGAGAAACAGACAAACAGGACAGAAGACTGGCAAAAATCCTAAGTCGCCTGTAGGTAGAATTTTAGTACAAGCACAACATCCAAGTTGTGCAACAGACTTTCCTTATGAGGACGACGATTAGGACAGAGAGAAGGAACAACAATTTCCTGACTGATATTTCTATCCAAAACCACTTGAGGGAGAAACCCCAATTTAGTACAACGAACCACCTTATCCACATGAAAGATGAGATAAGGCAAATCACTCTGCAAAGCTGAAAATTCGGAAAATCTTCGAGCAGAAAAGATAGCAACAAAAAACAAAACTTTTCAAGAAAACAACTTAATATCTATGGAATGCATTGGCTCAAACAGAGCCTGCTGCAAAACTTTAAGAACAAGGTTAAAACTCCAAGGAGGGAGGAGCAACAGGTTTAAACACAGGCCTGATTCTGACCAGGGCCTGAAAAAAAAGATTGAACATCTGGCACATCCGCCAGACGCTTTCAGAGAACTGACTGACAACCCTTTCTCCAGACATTACTGGAGAAAAGGCAAAATTCTAGGAATCCTGACCCTACTCCAAGAGAAGCCGTTTGATTCACACCAAGAAAAGTATTTGCACCATACCTTATGGTAAACTTTTTGAGAAACAGGCTTGCAAGCCTGGATCATGGTCTTATTGACCGACTTCAGAAAATAAAGTAGGAGGAACAGAAACCCTATCATCTGAATATCTAATTTTCCTCTCGCGTTTTCCCTTTAGCATAGGAAAAGCAGATAATGCCGCAGATACCGTAAAAGATACCTAAGCAGCAATTTCTGCAGGCAAATAAACTCCTCCAGGAGACTGAGAGGGACCGCAGGGCACTGCATATGATGACATTGACTTGGGAAGTTAGAGGAGAAAGCTGTGGCATTGCCTTAACAGCATCATCCTTAGAGACATTGGGCTCAGAGGGCAACAATCTATATTTAAATTCAAGGGTTCTAGCTAGATATGCAGCACAGAATTGCATTAGGCAAAACAATTTGTGCATCATGACAAGCATATAACAAAAGACACAAAACTTAATCCATGTCCATAATAATAGGAAACCCTCCTATTGCCAAAATTAAATTGAGAAAAAAAACAAAAATGTAAACATTTTATTTATAAAATAACTGTCACTTTAAGAAAAACAGATAGAATTCAGAGCATGTAACGCTACATCTAAATGCTAAGCATGCTGATAAAAATTAAACAGGACCTCTGCACCTCAGCCTGACTGAGGTGTCTTACCTGACCGCAAATAAAAACTTTACTCTTTGCAAAGAGTCAGAGGACTCTCCTGCTGATCCGTACTCCAGAAAAAAATGAAAACAGAAGATGTCGCATAGTGGCAACAGTCCGTTTACACTGAATGTGGAAGAGTGGAAGTCACATGGCCATCCACAGCTAAAATTAAAGCACACGTTTCCTACCAGTTTATCTTCAAATGATCTAAACAACGAAATATAACTTGAAGGCTTTGGCTGCTTTCCCCAATAAATGCAGCTTGACTGAAAACACTGGGAATCTTCAACAATTTAGAAGCACACAATATCATATAATAAGTACATGAGCCACAAAAAAAATAATTTATGCTTACCTGAAATATTTATTCCTTTCCGGATATGATGAGTCCACGGAATCATCAATTACTAGTGGGAATATCACTCCTGGCCAGCAGGAGGCGGCAAAGAGCACCACATCAAAGCTGCTATATATTTCACTTCCCTTGCCCATAACCTCTAGTCATTCAGCAAAAGGGAAAATGGAAAAAGAAGATAACACAAAGGTGTAGAGGTGCCTGAGGTTTTAGTTAAAAATAACTGTCTTAAAATAAAGGGTGGGCCGTGGACTCACCATATCCGGAAATAAATACATTTATCAGGTAAGCATAAATTATGTTTTCTTTCCTAAGATATGGTGAGTCCATGGAATCATCAGTTACTAGTGGGAACCAATACCCAAGCTAGAGGACACAGATGATTAGGGAGTTACAAGAGGTAACCTAAACAGAAGGCACCACTGCATGAAAAACCTTTCTCCCAAAAGAAGCCTCAGCTGAGACAAAAATATCAAATTTGGAAAAAGTATGCAGAGAGGACCAAGTTGCAGCCTTGCAAATCTGTTCTACAGAAACTTCCTTCTTGAAAGCCCAAGAAGAAGGGACAGCCCTAGTGAAATGAGCTGAAATTCTCTCAGGAGGCTGCTGTCCAGCAGTCTCATAAACCAAATGCATTATACTACTCAACCAAAGAGAAAGAGAAGTAGCTGAAGCTCTCTGACCTTTATGTTTCCCAGAGAAACAAACAGCAAACTGGCGACAATCCTTAGTCACCTGTAGATAGAAAAACATAATTTATGTAAGACTTACCTGATAAATTCATTTCTTTCATAATTGCAAGAGTCCATGAACTAGTGACGTATGGGATATACAATCCTACCAGGAGGGGCAAAGTTTCCAAACCTCAAAATGCCTATAAATACACCACTCACCACATCCACAATTCAGTTTAGCGAATAGCCAAGAAGTGGGGTGATAAAGAAAGGAGTAAAAAGCATCAACAAAGGAATTTGGAAATGATTGTGCTTGATACAAAAAAATCATAACCACCATAAAAAAGGGTGTGGGCCTCATGGACTCTTGCCAATATGAAAGAAATGAATTTATCAGGTAAGTTCTTACATAAATTATGTTTTCTTTCATGTAATTGGCAAGAGTCCATGAGCTAGTGACGTATGGGATAGCAATACCCAAGATGTGGAACTCCACGCAAGAGTCACTAGAGAGGGAGGGATAAAAATAAAAACAGCCATTTTCCACTGAAAAAAATAATCCACAACCCAAAATATAAGTTTATTCTCATAAATGTGAGGAAAAAACTTAAATCAACAGCAGAAAAATCAAACTGTCTGAAGAACTTTTCTACCTAAAAACTGCTTCCAAAGAAGCAAATACATCAAAATTGTAGAATTTAGTAAATGTATGCAAGAAGACCAAGTAGCAGCTTTGCAAATCTGATCAACTGAAACTGCATTCTTAAAAGCCCAGGAAGTGGAAACTGATCTAGTAGAATGAGCTGTAATTCTCTGAGGCGGGGCTTTACCCGACTCCAAATAGGCTTGATGAATCAAAAGTTTTAACCACGAAGCCAAGGAAACAGCAGAAGCCTTCTGACCTATCCTGGAACCAGAAAATATAACAAATAGACTAGAAGTCTTCCTGAAATCTTTAGTAGCTTCAACATAATATTTCAAAGCTCTCACCACATCCAAAGAATGTAAAGATCTTTCCAAAGGATTCTTAGGATTAGGACACAAAGAAGGGACAACACTTTTTCTACTAATGTTAGAATTTACAACCTTAGGTAGAAATTTAAATGAAGTCTGCAAAACTGCCTTATCCTGATGAAGAATCAGAAAAGGTGATTCACAAGAGAGAGCGGATAATTCAGAAACTCTTCTAGCAGAAGAGATGGCCAAAATAAACAACATTTTCCAAGAAAGTAGTTTAATGTCTAAAGAATGCATAGGCTCAAACGGAGGAGCCTGTATAGCCTTCAAAACCAAATTAAGACTCCAAGGAGGAGAGATTGATTTAATGACAGGCTTGATACGAACCAAAGCCTGCATAAAACAATAAATATCAGGAAGTTTAGCAATCTTTCTATGAAATAAAACAGAAAGAGCAGAGATTTGTCCTTTCAAGGAACTTGCAGACAAACCTTTATCCAAACCATCCTGAAGAAACTGTAAAATTCAAGGAATTCTAAAAGAATGCCAAGAGAATTTATGAGAAAAACACCATAAAATGTAAGTCTTCCAAACTCGATAATAAATCTTTCTAGAAACAGATTTACGAGCCTGTAACATAGTATTAGTCACTGAGTCAGAGAAACCTCTATGACTAAGCACTAAGCTTTAAATTTCCATACCTTCAAATTTAATGATTTTAGATCCTGATGGAAAAATGGACCTTGAGATAGAAGGTCTTGCCTTAATGGAAGTAGCCAAGGTTTGCAACTGGACATCCGAACAAGATCCGCATACCAAAACCTGTGAGGCCATGCTGGGGCCACCAGCAGCACAAACGATTGCTCCATGATGATTTTGGAGATCACTCTTGGAAGAAGAACTAGAGGCGGGAAAATATAAGCAGGTTGATAACACCAAGGAAGTGTCAATGCATCCACTGCTTCCGCCTGAGGATCCCTGGACCTGGACAGGTACCTGGGAAGTTTTTTATTTAGATGAGATGCCATCAGATCTATTTCTGGAAGCCCCCACATCTGAACAATTTGAGAAAACACATCTGGGTGGAGAGACCATTCTCCCAGATGTAAAGTCTGACGACTGAGGTAAACCGCTTCCCAATTGTCTATACCTGGGATATGAACCACAGAAATTAGACAGGAGCTGGATTCCACCCAAACAAGTATCCGAGATACTTCTTTCATAGCTTGAGGACTGTGAGTCCCACCCTGATGATTGACATATGCCACAGTTGTGATATTGTCTGTCTGAAAACAAATGAACGGTTCTCTCTTCAACAGAGGCCTAAACTGAAGGGCTCTGAAAATCGCATGTAGTTCCAAATATTGATTGGTAATCTCACCTCTTGAGATTTCCAAACCCCTTGTGCTGAGATCCCAAACAGCTCCCCAACCTGAAAGACTCGCATCTGTTGTGATCACAGTCCAGGTTGGACGAATGAAAGAGGCCCCTAAAATGATACAATGGTGATCTAACCATCAAGTCAGAGAAAGTCGAACATTGGGATTTAAGGATATTAATTGTGATATCCTTGTATAATCCCTGCACCATTGGTTCAGCATACAAAGCTGGAGAGGTCTCATATGAAAACGAGCAAAGGGGATCGTGTCTGATGCTGCAGTCATGAGACCTAAAACTTCCATGCACATAGCTACTAAAGGGAATAACTGAGACTGAAGGTTCCGACAGGCTGCAACCAATTTCAAACGTCTCTTGTCTGTTAGAAATAAAGTCATGGACACTGAATCTATCTGGAAACCTAAAAAGGTTACCTTTGTCTGAGAAATCAAAGAACTTTTTGGTAAATTGATGCTCCAACAATGTCTTCGAAGAAACAACACTAGTTGATTTGTGTGAGATTCTGCAGAACGTAAAGACTGAGCGAGTACCAAGATATTGTCCAAATAAGGAAATACCGCAATACTCTGCTCTCTGATTACAGAGAGTAGGGCACCTAGAACCTTTGAAACGATTCTTGGAGCTGTCACTAGGCCAAAAGGAAGAGCAACAAATTGGTAATGCTTGTCTAGAAAAGAGAATCTCAGGAACTGATAGTGATCTGGATGAATCGGAATATGAAGATGTAAAGATCTTTCCAAAGGATTCTTAGGATTAGGACACAAAGAAGGGACAACACTTTTTCTACTAATGTTTTTAGAATTTACAACCTTAGGTAGAAATTTAAATGAAGTCTGCAAAACTGCCTTAGCCTGATGAAGAATCAGAAAAGGTGATTCACAAGAGAGAGCGGATAATTCAGAAACTCTTCTAGCAGAAGAGATGGCCAAAATAAACAACATTTTCCAAGAAAGTAGTTTAATGTCTAAAGAATGCATAGGCTCAAACGGAGGAGCCTGTAAAGCCTTCAAAACCAAATTAAGACTCCAAGGAGGAGAGATTGATTTAATGACAGGCTTGATACGAACCAAAGCCTGCATAAAACAATGAATATCAGGAAGTTTAGCAATCTTTCTATGAAATAAAACAGAAAGAGCAGAGATTTGTCCTTTCAAGGAACTTGCAGACAAACCTTTATCCAAACCATCCTGAAGAAACTGTAAAATTCTAGGAATTCTAAAAGAATGCCAAGAGAATTTATGAGAAAAATACTATAAAATGTAAGTCTTCAAAACTCAATAATAAATCTTTCTAGAAACAGATTTACGAGCCTGTAACATAGTATTAGTCACTGAGTCAGAGAAACCTCTATGACTAAGCACTAAGCTTTAAATTTCCATACCTTCAAATTTAATGATTTTAGATCCTGATGGAAAAACGGACCTTGAGATAGAAGGTCTGGCCTTAATGGAAGTGGCCAAGGTTGGCAACTGGACATCCGAACAAGATCCGCATACCAAAACCTGTGAGGCCATGCTGGGGCCACCAGCAGCACAAACGATTGCTCCATGATGATTTTGGAGATCACTCTTGGAAGAAGAACTAGAGGCGGGAAAATATAAGCAGGTTGATAACACTAATGAAGTGTCAATGCATCCACTGCTTCCGCCTGAGGATCCCTGGACCTGGACAGGTACCTGGGAAGTTTTTTTTATTTAGATGAGATGCCATCAGATCTATTTCTGGAAGCCCCCACATCTGAACAATTTGAGAAAACACATCTGGGTGGAGAGACCATTCTCCCCGATGTAAAGTCTGACGACTGAGGTTAACCGCTTCCCAATTGTCTATACCTGGGATATGAACCACAGAAATTAGACAGGAGCTGGATTCCACCCAAACAAGTATCCGAGATACTTCTTTCATAGCTTGAGGACTGTGAGTCCCACCCTGATGATTGACATATGCCACAGTTGTGATATTGTCTGTCTGAAAACAAATGAACTGTTTTCTCTTCAACAGAGGCCTAAACTGAAGGGCTCTGAAAATCGCATGTAGTTCCAAATATTGATTGGTAATCTCACCTTTTGAGATTTCCAAACCCCTTGTGCTATCAGAGATCCCAAACAGCTCCCCAACCTGAAAGACTTGCATCTGTTGTGATCACAGTCCAGGTTGGACGAATGAAAGAGGCCCCTAAAATGATACAATGGTGATCTAACCATCAAGTCAGAGAAAGTTGAACATTGGGATTTAAGGATATTAATTGTGCTGGAGAGGTCTAATATGAAAACGAGCAAAGGGGATTGTGTCCGATGCTGCAGTCATGAGACCTAAAACTTCCATGCACATAGCTACTGAAGGGAATAACTGAGACTGAAGGTTCCGACAGGCTGCAACCAATTTCAAAAGTCTCTTGTCTGTTAGAAATAAAGTCATGGACACTGAATCTATCTGGAAACCTAAAAAGGTTACCTTTGTCTGAGAAATCAAAGAACTTTTTGGTAAATTGATGCTCCAACAATGTCTTCAAAGAAACAACACTAGTTGATTTGTGTGAGATTCTGCAGAACGTAAAGACTGAGCGAGTACCAAGATATCGTCCAAATAAGGAAATACTGCAATACTCTGCTCTCTGATTACAGAGAGTAGGGCACCTAGAACCTTTGAAACGATTCTTGGAGCTGTCGCTAGGCCAAAAGGAAGAGCAACAAATTGGTAATGCTTGTCTAGAAAAGAGAATCTCAGGAACTGATAGTGATCTGGATGAATCGGAATATGAAGATATGCATCCTGTAAGTCTATTGTGGACATATAATGCCCTTGCTGAACAAAAGGCAGAATAGTCCTTATAGTCACCATTTTGAAAGTTGGTACTCTTACATATCGATTCAAAATCTTTAGATCTAAAACTGGTCTGAATGAATTTTCTTTCTTTGGGACAATGAATAGATTTGAATAAAACCCCAGACCCTGTTCCTGAAACGGAACTGGCATGATTACCCCTGATAACTGCAGGTCTGAAACACACTTCATGAAAGCCTGAGCCTTTACTGGGTTTGCTGGAATGCGTGAGAGAAAAAAATCTTCTCACAGGCAGTCTTACTCTGAATCCTATTCTGTACCCCTGAGACACAATACTCTGAACCAAATTGATCCAAACATCTTTGAAAAATTTTAATCTGCCCCCTACCAGCTGAGCTGGAATGAGGGCAGCACCTTCATGTGGACTTGGGGGCTTGTTTTGATCTCTTAAATGGCTTGGATTTATTCCAATTTGAAGAAGGCTTCCAATTGGAAGCAGATTCCTTAGGGGAAGGATTAGGTTTCTGATCCTTTTTGTCGAAAGGAACGAAAACGGTTAGAAGTTTTAGATTTACCCTTAGGTCTTTTATCCTGAGGCAAAACAACTCCCTTCCCCCCAGTGTCAGTTGAAATTATTGAATCCAACTGAAAACCAAATAATTTATTACCTTGGAAAGAAAGGGATAGCAATCTGGACTTAGAAGTCAAATAAGCATTCCAAGATTTGAGCCACAAAGCCCTTCTAGCTAAAATAGCTAAAGACATAGATTTAACATCAATTTTGATGATATCAAAAATGGCATCACAAATGAAATTATTAGCATGTTGAATCAACTTAACAATGCTAGACAAATCATGATCCAATACTTGTTGCGCTAAAGTTTCCAACCAAAAAGTTGAAGCAGCTGCAACATCAGCCAAAAAAATTGCAGGCCTAAGAAGATGACCTGGATATAAATAAGCTTTCCTTAGATAAGACTCAAGTTTCCTATCTAAAGGATCTTTAAAAGAAGTACTATCTTCCGTAGGAATAGTAGTACGTTTAGCAAGAGTAGAGATAGCCCCATCAACTTTGGGGATCTTTTCCCAAAACTCCAATCTAACTGCTGGCAAAGGATACAATTTTTAAACCTTGAAGAAGGAATAAAAGAAGTACCAGGCCTATTCCGCTCTTTAGAAATCATATCAGAAATAGCATCAGGAACTGGAAAAACCTCTGGAATAACCACAGGAGGTTTATAAACAGAATTTAAACGTTTACTAGTTTTAATATCAAGAGGACTAGTTTTCTCCATATCTAATGTAATCAACACTTCTTTTAACAAAGAACAAATATACTCCATTTTAAATAAATAAGAGGATTTGTCAGTGTCAATATCTGAGGAAGGATCTTCTGAATCAGATAGATCCTCATCAGAGAAGGATAATTCTATGCATTAGATGTTGAGGGAACAGCAACAGGTAATGAACTACTATCGATAGATACATTCTCTGCATGTAAAAGTTTATCATGACAACTATTACAAACCACAGCTGGAGGTATAACCCCCTCACAAGTTTACAACAAATGTACTTAGCTTTGGTAGAACTGTTATCAGGCCACAGGGTTCCATCAGTGATTTCTGAGAAAGGATCAGATTGAGACATCATGCAAATGTAAGAGAAAAAAACAACATATAAAGCAAAATTATCAATTTCCTTATATGGTAGTTTCAGTAATGGGAAAAAATAGAAATGGGTTCTTAAATAAAGAAAAACACACTCGCGTCATAGATGATGCAAAGGATTCAGTGTAAACTAAGACGCCGGAAATGACGAATTTGCGTCAATGAACACAAAACTTTGCTCCAAAAAAATCTTGAGCCAATAAACTCTGGCATTTTGAGCCCTCGCGAGCCTAATTCTGCCTGCGAATTTAAAAGACAGTCAATTGGAAAAAGAGACTATACCCCAGGTAAGATTTTTTTTTTTCTTCATAAAAAAAAGCATTTACCAGATATGAAACTGACAGTCTGCAAAAGGAAATATACTGAAAACCTGAATCATGGCAAATATAAGTACAATACATATATTTAGAACGTTATATAAATACATAAAGTGCCAAACCATAGCTGAGAGTGTCTTAAGTAATGAAAACATACTTACCAAAAAAGACACCCATCCACATATAGCAGATAGCCAAACCAGTACTGAAACAGTTATCAGTAGAGGTAATGGAATATGAGAGTATATCGTTCATCTGAAAAGGGAGGTAGGAGATGAAATAGATCCCCGTGAGGAAAACCATTGCATTCAATAGGTTATACTCCCTTCACATCCCTCTGACATTCACTGTACTCTGAGAGGAATCGGGCTTCAAAATGCTGAGAAGCGCATATCAACGTAGAAATCTTAGCACAAATTTACTTCACCACCTCCATCGGAGGCAAAGTTTGTAAAACTGAATTGTGGGTGTGGTGAGAGGTGTATTTATAGACATTTTGAGGTTTGGGAAACTTTGCCCCTCCTGGTAGGATTGTATATCCCATACGTCACTAGCTCATGGACTCTTGCCAATTACATGAAATAAATAAAAGCATGCACAACATCAAAGTTGTGCAACAAATGTTCCTTATGAGAAGAAAGGTAAGAACACAGAGAAGGAACAACAATTTTCTGATTAATATATATATCCGAAACCACTTAGGAAGAAAACCTAACTAGTATGAATAACCGCCTTAACTGCATGAAAGATAAGATAAGGCGAATCACACTGCAAAACTGAGAGCTCCGAGACTCTCCAAGCAGACAAGATAGCAATGAGAAAAAAAAACCTTCCAAAATAACAACTTAATATCTATGGAAAGTAAAGGTTCAAACAGAGCCTACTGCAAAACTTTAAGAACAAGGGCAAAACCCTAAGGGGGAGCAACCGACTTAAACACAGGCCTGATGTAGACCAGTGCCTGACAAAAAGATTGTACATCTGGCACGTCTACCAAATGCTTATGTAGCAAAAAAAACAATGCAGCAAACGGACCCTTCAGGGTACTGACTGAAAAACCCTTCTCCAGACCACCCTGGAGAAAGGAAAGAAAAATTTAAAAAAAAAACCTGCTTAGACAAAACTAAGCTTCCAATCTTCAAGCAGTCAGCTTCAGAGATTTAGATGAAGGAAAAGACCAAGAATCAGAAGTTCTTCCTCAGAGGTAGTCTTCAAGGTGGAGAGATGACATTTCCACTAGGTCTACATACCAGATCCTGTGAGGCCATGCAGGGGCTAATAAAATCACTGCCGCTTTCACCTGAAAATACAAGTAATGACGTGTGGAAAGAGAACAAACAGAGGAAAAAGGTATGCAAGACTCCAATCCAAGAAAAAACATCAGAACATCTATCAGGATGGTCTGCGGATCACATGACCATAAATCGTTTCTTTGAAACTTGGCATTCTTTCAAAATGCTCACAGAAGCCAACTCCTGAACCCCCCCCCCATGTGAGGGTCTACCTAGAGAACACTTCCGAATGGAAATGCTCACTTCCCGGGATGAATTATCAGTCTGTTTAGAAGTCTTACTCCCAATTGTCCCCCCCCCCCCGGAAAGTGGATGATCAACTGCAAATGTGAGCTTCCTCCCACTGAACAATCCAAGTCACCTCCTACATGGCTAAGGAACCCCTAGTTCCTCCCTAATGGTTGATATAAACCCTAGAGGTGATATTGTCCGACTGGAACCAAGCTAGGGACAACTGAGGTCAAGTCATCAGAGCATTGCGAATTGCTCTCAACTCCAAGATGTTTAAAGAGGAGAGCAGACACTTCCGAGTCCATACTCCTTAAAGACCCAGACAGCTTACCAGCCCAGTAGGTTGGCATCCATGTTCACATCACCCAGAAATATCTCCAGAAACACGCGCCCGGAGATAGATACTCAGGAAAAAATACTACGGAAGAAAGTCTCTTGTCATCTGATCTAAATCTATAACTTTAAGACAGATTGGAAAGTTCTCCATGTCATGGAAAATAGCAAAAGGAATGATGTCCATGGAATACCATCAGACCAATTCCCTCCATACACAGGGTCACAAAAAAATGAAGAAAAATCAACTGCCGCTAAATCCAAACTTCCAACCTCCTGGTTGCAAGATGGGTAAGCCATCCACCGCCCTCTAAAACTTACTGTTGGCCGGACAGAAGACTGCAGAGTGGGGAAAAGGAATAAATTCTTGATTTTCTGACCTCTGAAAGACATCTCCTAGATAAAGAATCAAATAAAGGTCAAAGCATACCGCACCTGGTGTTCCCAGGTGGTCTCCCATCCAGGTTCTGACCAGACCTGACCCTGCATAAATTCCGAGATCAAACGAAATCGGGTGTATTCAGGGTATTGTGGCGGCAGTCCCAAATAAATTACCCTTGTGGATAGAACAAGGGAACTCTTCTCCAGATTCATTTCCCGTCCCCGGCAAAGAAGATTGGACAAGATCTCTTAAAAGAGAGTTAGCTCAAAGTCAGGATGATACCTGAACTATATATTGTCCAGAAAAACACACTTGCAATATCTCAAGACCTAAAGGTCTGACAGTGACTGTTATGGCACAAACTAAGAAAACTAGAGAAGATTCCGATTAAGGAAACAATAACTCTCTCAGGTCTAAGTTCGTTATGAACAGGTCCACTAGAACCAAAGGAGAAAGGATACTACTTTGAAGGACAGAATCTGAAATATATGAGGTAAATACCTATATCCCGTTTCCAAACTGGGACTGGAACTGTTACTCCCAGAGATGAAGACCCTGAATCCAGTTCAAGGAATGCCTCTCATCCTACTTGGATTGCAGATACTCTAGAAAGAGAAATCTGCCTCTGGGAGGAAAACTTAGATTGGACTTGAAAAGTCATAACCCAAACAAAGTCTCATCCTTAAAAGGAGACACTAGAAGCGTGTATTTGGAGGAAACAGAAAGAATTGAATCTGCAACTGCAGAACTATAAAGCCTAGGCTGTACCACTAAACCACAGGTAGGTTTCTCAGCTGACCATAAATTTCAGCCACAATGCCCGGCGGCTAGTACAGCAAGTCTAATAAGACAAGACATTGCTCTAAATGAACAATTAAACCACCAGCTTCTTACCTATGTCAGAAAGAAATCTAGATTATCTCCGCAGAGATATAAGTTCCCTGATTAAAAGTAGAAAATTCCCTTCTACTAAAGACACAGTGCATTCCAAGAGAGATAGCAACAGAAAATCCTAGAAAGGATGTGAGACAGGGAGAAATATCTCCAGATTCTCTATAACAATTATGTGAACATCTCACAGCACGTCTAGAACCCTAGCCACTTGAGGATCAGAAACCTTACTTACTGTTTCTTTAAATTTCATTTTGCGTTTTCCCTGCAGCATGGGAAAAGCAGACAGCACCTCAGATACCGAAGAAGATACCTGGGTAGTAATATCTTGCAAAATAACTCCAGACGGAGCATGAGAGGAAACGCAGGGCACTACATGTGCAGATGAATAGGATTGGGACGCTTGAGGAGAAAGCTGGGGCACATCTGAAACAGGAGGCTCCTGAACAGCATCCACCTTAGCTAATGATGGCTCAGGGTCAAAAAGTCTATTTCTATAAGCTAAAGTTCTTTTAATACATGAACAAAAAGGTACTGGGGGTTCCACCTGGGCATCAAAACATAAGCTACAGGTAACATCCTGCATAGCCTCCTGATCCATAATACAAAAAGAAGCAAATAATAAAGATAAAAAAAACTAACTTTTTTTTTTAACAAAGGATATAATACAGAACCAAAAAGAAATTCTTAAATAAATGTTCCCTTTAAATTTACCAAATCAAGAAAATATACCACAGGCAACACTCTACACCTCAGCAGAATCACTGAGGTGCCCTACCTGTCCTGCAACTAGGGATGGGCGAATGTGTAAATTTTCGAATTTCGAATGTAAAACGAATGTTATTACCGAAATTCGAATTCTAAATCCGAATGTCGAAAAGAACGAATATTCTTAAAAATTCGAAAATCGAATGTTATTTACAGTTTTCGAATGTCACTTTCGAATTCGAATGTTTATAATTATATCGAATGTCCACATTCGAAATTTCGAATTTAACATTCTATTTAACAAATACTATTCAGAAGTTCAATAGTTCATGTGGTAGGGCGGGAATCTAGTAAATTGATACATAATAGATACAAATATATCATTTTGAATGTTTCCATATAGAATATTGCATAATTCGAATATTACATTTAAAGAAAAAGCATTAGAAATACTATTACAATCTAAATTCGAATTTTTCGAAAAGAATATTTTTGAATGTAATCATAAAATTCGAAACTGAACATTCGAAAATCGAATGTTAGAATGTTATGTAAACATTCGAAATTCGATTCAAACGAACGAATGTGTTAAAATTCGTGCCATTTTTCGAATGTTGCGAAACATTCGCCCATCCCTACCTGCAACCTGCAGCAATCTGAGGAAAAAAACGATCCCGTTTACAATCCAGATTTCCAAAGAAGCAAAAACAGCAAGAAGCCCTCTAAACAGCAGTTCCATCTGAAATATGGGCACCTCACTCTTACAGGAAGTGAAAAAAAGTGCAAAAAAACCTTTGACATCACAGAATCAGAACCTCCCTAAAAGGGGCAGTCTTACAGCTGACAAAAAGACATTATTTTTTTTTAATTTTTATAAAACAACTTTGTTGAAAAACAGGCTTAAAAACAAACAATAAACCCCCCCAAAAAAGTACATAATCTGTTACTAAAAACGAATCCTCACTGAGCCATCGATAAAATAAATTACTCCTCACACTAACAGTGCCTGCAAAAACTGCCATAAAAACCTGCACCCTGACAGGAATAATAAAAAACGCCCCCCTGCAGCGTTTCAGCTGAATAAGTCCCAAATTTTTCCCTGCTACATAGAAAAATAAAACTGGCACTTACCTCAATATTTAACTGTTCGGCAGCAGGACAGCTCACCTGGTTTGAGAGGATGCCATCCCTCACATGGACCTGTGGAAATACAGAAAGACTGAATAAACTTAATCAGGATTGTACCCCACAAGTTGCCATTTGCATAAAAGCCACCATTACCCTACTGAAGAGACTGACATGGGCTAAGGCTAGACAGCTTAGAAGCTGCATTAGCAGACCAAGATTTAAGACATAAAGCAAGTCTGGCAACAACTGAAATTCTTAGAGCTAATTCTTCTAATATCAAGAATAGCATCACCTACAAAAGCATTAGCACATTTAAGTATTTCTAAAACCTCTTGAAAGTTATCTATCAGACTTATCCAGATCCTAAACAGAGAGATTATTTAGCCATTTCGAGATAGCAGCTGCTACATCAGCAATAGCAACAGCAGGTTTAAAAATATAACCAGAATGTAGATTAAAGAGGAATCAAGCTTCTTGTGTCTTTAAAAGAAAAACTATTTTCCATACGATGAGTATTTTTTTTTTGCTAAGGCAGAAAAAGCATCATCCACGTTAGGGAAAATTGCGTCCCGCGCATACATGCTCATTAATGCCAAAAAACAGTGCAAAAAAAATTAAAGTAACACACACCTAATGAAAAACAATAAAGATCCCCCTGAGAGCTCATCAAAAATAAGTATATGTGCTGCTGAAGCTAGTACTACTAAGATGGCTAAGGGCATTCCTGATGGTTTCCATCATAAGATTTAACCCCACCTACTACACAGGGGCCGAATTATCAAGCTCTGAATGGAGCTTGATGCAGCTGTTTCCTCGCGAGCCTTCAGGCTCGCTGGAAACAGCAGTTAAGAAGCAGCGGTCTAAAGACCACTGCTATATAGCTTGCCTGTCTGCTCTGAGCCCGCAGACATCAATCCGCCCAATCATATACGATCGGGCTGATTGACACCCCCTGCTAGCGGCTGATTGGCCATGAATCTGCGGGGGGTGGCACTGCACAAGCAGTTCACAAGAACTGCTTGTGTAATGATAAATGCCGAAAGCGTATGCTGTCGGAATTTATTGATGTGCGACGGACATGATAAGCTACTTCGTATCACGTCCGTTCACACATTAATAAAAAGGCATCATAAACTTACCTCAAAAACTTAACCTAGTATTAAGAAAATTATCAGTAGTAGGTTTAAGAATGTCCTGGTGTTGGAAATAAAAGACAAATAACTGCAAAGATAGGTTCCTGCACTAAATGTCAGAAATGAATACCTTTATCCCTTTAAATAAAAAAGGATAAAAATAAGTTTAATGCCTAATACTCCAAATACATCCCTTTTGACTAAGTCAGTACTGAAGAGGGCAACTCCAGGGTCCTAACCAGGAAACCCTAAAATAAAATAACAAACAGTCTTGCACATCTTCATTTTTCACAAAACGGATTACTATAGAGGTGGGAAGGTCTATATTGAGCTCTGAGGTTTGGGAATCTTTGCCTCCTCCTAGTGGCAGGAAAGGTAATTCCCAGTACTAATGGATCGTGGACTCTTATACCCTATATGAAATAAATGTGTTTTTTTGTAATTTCGTCCAAATAGGCTGAAATTGACAAACGCTAAATACATTTTAATCGGGTTATGCTCCACCTCCCTCTAGTTATCAGTGCTGCTATGTTGAAATTTAACTTTGAATGCATTACAGCTCTGATGTGCAGCAACTCTCCTTCAGATACCTGCAGTGTAATCTAGGTTTTAAAATGGCAGCCCCCATAAGTGTGCATGAAATGTATTTAGTGTTTAAACCCATGTGTCAAATGGACATAGCTCTAAGTCATACGGTACATAGCCAATAGTAGCCCTATATAACTATCATGGGGAGGGGGGAGGTTGGGGGAGCACTACACTACAGAAAAAAAGTAAATAA